>NC_143568.1:83427348-83730378 GCF_054136105.1 Typopeltis vanoorti
TTAAATATAATTAAAGCAACTGCTATAACCACAAGAAAGAACATATGAGGATATAAGGTAACATAAGTTACTTTCATAACTCTGCTACTACTAGTATGGTCTTTCTTGTGGTTATATCAGTTGCTTTAATATAATTTTTGTTCTAGGTTTTTATCAGAACTTTCCAGTCCCCCCCCCCCCATAGAGTGTGTGTTGGAGAGAGAGATTTTATATACAAATCAAAGATTGTATATCAAAATTGGTTTCTTTATTAAAATATTGATATCTTTGTTAATCCAATCAGGTTCTTAAACACTTTTTGTAAAATGAATCCCACCCATGATAGTACATTAGTTTTAGTAGTTTGGATGGGCTTGGGGTTAGTTAATTCAGAAATCCTGCTCTAGAGGCCAAACATTTTTTAGTTACTTTCATAACTCTGCTACTACTAGTAAGGTCTTTCTTGTGGTTATATCAGTTGCTTTAATATAATTTTTGTTCTAGGTTTTTATCAGAACTTTCCAGTCCCCCCCCCCCATAGAGTGTGTGTGTTGGAGAGAGAGATTTTATATACAAATCAAAGCTTGTATATCAAAATTGGTTTCTTTATTAAAATATTGATATCTTTGTTAATCCAATCAGGTTCTTAAACACTTTTTGTAAAATGAATCCCACCCATGATAGTACATTAGTTTTAGTAGTTTGGATGGGCTTGGGGTTAATTAATTCAGAAATCCTGCTCTAGAGGCCAAACATTTTTCAAGACACTTCAGGCCTCTAGTAAGCAGTCTCACAATGAAATTCATTTGCTACATGAAGACATTCACACAACCAACATCCATGCCCATAGTGGAATTTGAATCCATAGCCTTTTCCAGTTAGAGAAAAACAGATGTGAACCAACACCAATGTGCGATTTTTTCCCATTAAAATATAAAAAATAACAAAAATTAAATATGTTTCTTTAAAGATAAAAAAAAAATATCTACTTAGTCTTAAAACATTTACAATTTTTATTCATTATTTCACAGTCCCCAAGGGGGGCTGTGGCCCACGGTTGGAAAGCGCTACTCTAGAGCATTGTGATGCTGATATCAAGATAAAGCAACAAAAGCTTTCCAGTGTAAATAAAGTAATATTTTTGTTTTTAATACTGAAAATGCAAGTACACTATACACACACATCAACATTTGTAATTTATTAGGGCTGGTCAAAGTTGGTCAACTTGGGCAGCCACGCTGCTAAAAATGTTCATATCATGGCTATACATGTTCAAGTACAGCTATAAAAAGTCTAGAGGCTATTGAGTTGCCATATTTAACTCCTTTATTAATTTGGAATATCCACTTCTTTTTGTGCAAATGGCTGCTTGAATCTTGCTGCAAATGCCCTGGATTATTTTGATATATATTTAATACCTTATTACAATAACATCAAGTCTGGAGGCTACTACTTTGTTACAGTTGACAAAAGCAGCATAAAGAGATTTGTTATGTACTGTACATATGTTTCTATAATTGTTTTTGTATGCAGTTGATCTGTTGTAATTTTCCTTAAATCATAATTGCTCATACAGCTGTGTGCTTTAAGCTGGCCCCAAGGTTCTGTTTTGAATAACTTTTAGGAACTTAAAGTTAACAGGAAATAAGATTGATTGGTATGCAGTTATTTACAAGATTTGACAAGTACACTTGCCTTGGCAAGTGGCATCAGATTGGACATAATAGAATTTCTTTTAAGAAAATACAGATGCAGCAC
This sequence comes from Typopeltis vanoorti, assembly GCF_054136105.1. Classification (NCBI taxonomy): domain Eukaryota; kingdom Metazoa; phylum Arthropoda; class Arachnida; order Uropygi; family Thelyphonidae; genus Typopeltis; species Typopeltis vanoorti. Next base: position 83,429,086 of record NC_143568.1, read on the forward strand.
TACTAATCACTTGTGGGATATTAAAAAAAAAATGAAAGGGTCTTGGGCAAGTACATTTTTTGTAAGTAAGATATAAATAACCACAAGCCGTGGTTATTTATATCTGATCTACAGTTATTCTTGTGTGAAAGAATTATCTTTGATTTTAGTCACTGATCTTGGATGGATTAATTAATATAATGTTATGGAATTTTGAAGTGGCTGTTGCTCTTTGCAACAATATGCTTGAGAAAGGAGCATCCTGGGTTTGATTCTCAACATGAGGAGCTTAAGGATCTTTCTCAGACATAACCAAGTTAGCCAGTCTTAGGCGTGGACAGCAGTTTTTCTCCCCAGTTTATCTGGGGTTTTTCCTCCTGTAAGCAGGCAAACCTTCCCCATAAACACATAAACACAGCTACAGGCATAGAATATACCAGGAGGCATAGGGCTAGTCACCTTATCCTCGGGACAGATATGTCTTATAAGGGCTTAAGATAGGTCTAATCTAACATGTAGTATGGAGGAATTTTGCAAGGGTAAATAACAATTCTTTGAATCCAAAGTTTAACAGTTCAACATTAATGTTATCTTCATCAGGACTTCCTGTTTTTCATATCTTGGGTGGTAATTAGAATGCAGCTTCTTATAGAAATTTTTTGCTATTTTTAAGATTATGTTGTTTGTATTGTTTGAGAGTTCTCACATTTTCATGTTTTTAATCTGTTTTTTGTTCCAGTAAGCATCCCATTTTGCTGTTTATAAGCTAATGTTATTTTCTAAGGCACTTTGTATAATAAGTCCATGCCCTTTCTGAGCTTCCTCTTTATGAGTTTGTGTTCGGTGTTTGTGATTTTATTTCTTGGTGAGTCATTCCTATTCTTAAATAGTAGTTTTTATTGTGAGAACCTTGGGTTTTTTTTTCTTTAGTATTTATTAATGATAAGTATTTTTGAAGCTTTATTCTGTTTCCATGTACAGAAAGAGATGTAGACATCTCTTCCACAGATATGTTCCTTATTTGGGAGTAGTTTTCATCCAGATAAGAATTTATTTTCTTTTTAACAGAATTTCCTTTTTAACATAGTAATTCAAATCTAGTCGTTAATATGAATATTGAAGATGGGATGAATTAATCATTCAAAATGTTACTGCTCTTAATTTATAAACCAATGTTTATTTTGTGATAATGTGCATCAGTATTATAAAATAGTTCTGTCTTATTCTTGATTGCTTAATTAAGCAAAATATAATTTCAAGCAATTTTATACATATGTTTTTTAATAATGTAATAAATCTTAATATCTTTTTTCAATAATTACTTTACAGATTATGTTATCAATGGCTTTTTGTATTGCAAAACATATAAACAACCAAAGTTATTAAAGTGTGTAGTAGCATTAGTCTTCATAACACTTAGTTACAATGCAGATTTTTATGTTTGAACAATATTAGGATTTCTGGCCTTGTAAGTGGATTCAAATTCCACTGTGGAATGGATATTTGTGAAAGTGTGATAGATGATTTCCTTCTAGTTTGAGACCACCATCTTAGTATTGGAGGCCTGAAGTTAATTGAGAAAGTCCCATGTTTAGTCTAGGGCAGGAACCAGATTAACTAAGCATATCCACAATATTAAAATATATGTTAATTTAATATACACGAATATAATTAGATTTTACAACCTTTTGTGGGTGGGATTCACATTAAAAAACTACAGAAATTTTTGTTTTATAGATTAAAAAAAATTTCCTTTTTAAGAAGTAAAAAAAAAAAAATTACCTGAATTGATTAATGTATATAAGTATAACTTCTTTTACTTTGGCTGCCACTGTTATTCTGATGGATGTTGCCATTATAATGAAAATAATTGATCATTTCAGAGAAAAAGATGTTTATGCTGGATTATACAAAATATTGGATGAAGTTAGAAAACAAATAAGTTGAGATTGCATTGGCAGAAAATCATTCATATATGATATTCTGAAAAGATAGCATGTTTGATCATAGAATAAATATTATTGCTAATGGGGTGACTTTTGAATGATATTTCAGAGGGAAAAACAATTCAGTAACACATTCACTTATTGTTTTTCTGCTTTAATTAACTGTGCAAGCATTTATTATATTTGAATTGTTATTAGCTTAGTTTACCAAGCCTCTAGACCAAAATAAGCAACCAACTTTAATTTAAAAATTTATCCTTTATTTTTTTATTAGCATCTCCCTAACTGGAACAAAAACTGGGTATTTACATTTTCATATATAAATCGTATTTGTGTGTTAGAGAATTAACTTATAAGATGCTATATTAAGAGAACTTTAGGCAAAATATTGTTGATCTGAAAAGTTGACATTTTATAATGCGAAATACTAGAGAACGTGGAAGAACAATGTGCATGTACAATATTTGGATAGGTAGTTGGAGTATAATGCACAAACCTGAAGATAATCTAAATAAAATTTGAAATGTAGAGTAAAACAACTTACCTATCTGAACTCATCCAAACTTGTAATTATCGATCAAGCATTAATATCGGTATATAGTTGTTTTATTTTATGTGAAATACTCCATATTTCCATTTGAAATGTTTTCACCAAAGTTTTTTGTATGGATTTTAAGATAGTGTGTGATACATAATAATATATTTTTGAAGAATGAACTAACTTTCTAGGATATTACATTATTTTTTGTACATTATAATGTGTACTATTCATAAATGTGAAAAATAAATCTACTTCTCTTTCAGAATAATTTGTGCTGAACCTGTTGAACTTAAATTAAATCACAGAGTTAAAAATACTCAAGGCCATTATTCCAGTGCTTTCTCTCAGGTTACTAAGGTGAGAATTGTTTGTAATTTTAAGTTAAAAATAGAAAAAGATACAGAGAATTCTGTTATTGTTTCCATTTTATAAGAAATTAGCATTTTGTTTGTGAAGTTAAAATTCAAAAATATTATGAGCATTTTTGCTTTTATTAATAGTGATGCTTCTGTAATGCATATGACTACACTACACATATCAACACAGCTTTATCACTTATATGAGGAACTTTATCTAGGCTTTTTTAACCAAAGATGAGTTAGTTGGTTTCAAGACCAAGGTGATAAGTTGTCTTTCTTGTAAACAGATAACCAGTCTGAGAACACATACATTCTATTTCTCTCTCCATATCATCTTAGTGCATGATCATAGCTGACTCATCATTAACTTCATCATCTAATGACTATTGCTGATCTGTATTGATTTATGCCTAATTGAAAGTAATATACTCACGCATTGAAAAAGTTCAAGCAATTTCTTGAAGTTTCTGAATGAAATGCTTCTCCATCAGATACACTGTCTCATGAGTTTGCTGATGTGTGGATTGATAAATTTCCTTCATTGATGGCCTTTATTCTCCAGTAATTTCTGTTTCAATTAAAGAAACTCGTTGCTTTTTTATTCTTAGCCTTAACATTTTTTGTTCTGCCAAGTTTAACAATATGCATTGGAGACGAGAAAACTGTTTCTGGATTAAAAAGTAGATGATTGCACTGGTGAGAAAATTTTAGAATAGTTGATATTTTGTTATGCAGAAATAACAATTCATTAACAACCCAAATTTCCATATGGAGGAATTATGTCAATTTATGCTTCGTATCCTTATTTTAATGACATCCAAATGTTATTTCAATTTCAATTTACACTTTTTTCATCTATATAGTTATTGTTGTGTAAAGGGGTTAAAGGCTCTTTTCTCTCTCTCTCCCTCCATATCACATCAGCATTCAGCACCTGACCTATTTAGGCAACCATTCAAAAGTCTTAAACTTACAATACTACATATTTGAGGTGCTCACATCCTGTCTTGCTTGCTTCAAAACAAGAATAAAGGACCTATGCATTTTAACCATCTCTCTCTCTCTCTCTCTCTCTCTCTCTCCCTTCTAAGGCATAAGAGTTAACACTCTGCATATATAACAAAGGTTATTAGACAGCTTTCACACTTGATTTTAGATGGCTTTAACAGCTGATACAATAACATATCAAAGTAACATTTTAAATGGTTAAAATCATACTGCAAAAATGATTAAATGTTTAAGAGCAAAGATCATTATAGGTGCAGCAAACTTAAATCTGCTGGGAGCTTCAGTACATACAAGCACATTATCTATTTATTGTTGAATATCTTAACCATATAGTTTAAAGCCCTGTTACATGTTAAGTTGACATTATGGTAAGATTACTCACAACAGCATTCATAAGATATGCAGAGAACCATGGCATGATACCTTTCCAACTGAAATAATGTTTTTCAGCAGTTATTTTGGGAGGCTGATTAGGATGTTCACTTTTAGCAAATGATTAGTTGATTTCCTTTGGAACCCATACACATATCAAATTTCTCAAAACACATTTGCTACAAACCATTGCATTTATTAAGAAATACCATAATGCTTTTTTTTTTTCACATTATTTTGAAATACTGCTTTAAAAACAATATATATATTTTGGACTATCTGGACACATTTGTATGATACAAAATGTAAGCAATCATTCCTCAGTTTAGCTCTGCTACTCAACAACAGTTGCAAATATATAATTTTAGTTTTATATTGTATTAATCATTAAAGCCTTCTAAAACAGTGGAAACCATCATGAATTTAATAAAAATAAATAAATGTGATAGGTTCTGTAAGCTTTCAATGATCCATATATTGCAAACATCCTTTCCATTCATTTCTCATGCATTAGGACACTAGATTCTTTGTTGAAAGCTGTATCAGTCATCTCCACAAAAAGTGCAGATTACGCAGTTTCTGTAAGGCTTCTATTTCATTTTTGTCTAGACACGTATATATTGATCATATGCTATGAAGAGTCAGGTATCATTATGTCATGTATGATAGACTGTTGTTTGGCCACCACTAATGTGTTCTGTGATTCTTTGGGGAAAAGTCATCAATTTATTGATATGTATCCTCAACAAGTGTTCAAGCTTCTATGACAGCATTACGTGATTAAGTTTACATTCTTATTAATCTCCTATCAACAATTTTCCTCCAAATTAGTCTATTACTTGTCAGCACTCTAATATCGTATCTGACAATCAATTCACCTAGAACTTAGTCTTCCTCTGGGTCGCTTTCCTGCCATCTTAGTGTCAAACAAATGTTTTGCTAAGTTCCTTTCTGATATCTTCATTATCAGTATGATTCTATCAATCTCCTGATTTTTTTCAGAATTCTATGTTTGATCAAATGCTTTATTTCTAACCTAACTCTCAGATCTATAATTTAAAACATGGTTTGAACACTGTTTTGTATACTGCTAGGTTGGTGTTTTGGCTAATTTCTATATTATTCCATATAAATTTATTCATCTGGCTGCCCATCATACCAGGTTTGCTTATTCTGTTGCCTATTTACAAATTTAATTTACCATCTTAAGAAATAGCTGAAATATTTTACTTGTTTTGTAGTCTCTCCATTCAGAATATAGATGAAGTTTTTATGTTCATATCTGGTTTCTTAGGGTTTATTTGCTGATTTCCATATTAAATTTGTTACAGTTGTTATTCAGTATAGCTTGAGAATCCTTGCAGACTTTCACCAGATGTATTTAGGAACACATCATCATTTGCAAAAGTTCGTCATCCAGTAGCATCCTCTAGCAAGAGGGTTGCAGCAGATGAGCAGCTCTTCTCCATTTCTCTCTGTCGCTTCCATCATTCTTAAACCAGTCCATTCCACGATGTCATTAAACCATTCTCTAGTTGGTCTTCCACGTCTTCTCTTCCCCTCAACTTTCCCTTGTAATATAGTTCTTGTCAGGTGTCCCGAAGAACCTCTCAGAAGATGTCTTGCAAATCTGGTCTTTCTTTGCATAATATTCTTTAGCAGTGTTCTTTCCATCCCATAAAACTTCTTGATTTGATATTCTTTCTGTATAGCTAATCTTTTCCATCTTTCTATAACACCACATTTCCAATGCATTAATTCTTTCCATATCTCTCTTTCTGAGTGTCCATAACTTGCAATACTCCAAACTGTTGCTTTAACTATTCCAATTCTAACGCCTATTTTAGTGTTCTTGTTTATTAAAATTCTCTTCATTTCCATAAATGCCTATTCTATTTCTAATGTCCAACTCTGAAGTTCCTTTCTCTGAGATCCAGCTACCTAAATATTGAAATCTTTCCACTTCTTCTGCAAAAGCTAAGTTTCATATATCTGATTTTAATATCTGGTTTAATGCAGTTCATATAGGTGATGAATAAGAGTGGAAATAATGTGCATCCTCATCTTATGCCTGATTTTACATCAAATCATCTCCCCATAGTTCCTTCGTTTCTAACTGCTGACTGACAACTTAAATACAGACTGTGTATTGCTCTGTATAATGTTCCATTCAACTGATATAATTGTGGTGTTTTGAAAAGCTTCTCTGATTTATGCTTACATAAATTTCCCAGAACACTTAGTAGAGAAAATCATCCGTAATTTTTACATTCAACTTATTCCCTTTTTTTATAGATGGGTACTGTGAAAGCTCTACTCCAATCATCTAGAATTCGATCTTCTGACCAGGTCCTTTGCGTTATGCAGTGTAGCCACTTCAAAACTTTTATGTCTTTCTCACATTTTGTTCTGTATTCTTTTATGGCCTATGCTGACTTATTTTGCTTGGAACTGTCAGCATGCTTTCTTCTTGTTCACCACTGCTTTTTTAACATTTTTTTTATTCTTTCAAACAACTTCACTACATACCTCCCTCTCTAGCTGAATCAATCAGTTTTCTTCAGAGTTTGCCACTGAGACTCCAAGGTTTGTTTGTTGTTTTCAAACTGTTTAGTTGAATACGGTTTACCTGTAAAAGCTGCTCAACTTTAATTCCTTTTCAAACTTTCTTACTGTTCTTTTCAGTGTCATATTCATTTTTATCCTACTTCCTACTAAGCAATGATCACTTCCCCATTTCAAATTCTTTGTATTCTTGTCTCTCTTCCATGTGAGCTTGTGCACATCTTTATGTTGGAGCATGGTGTTAGTGATGACTAGTCCATATCCTGAGCAGAAAACCAGCAGATGCTTACCAATTTTCCCAAAATGTTCCTATATGCCTAGTGGGATTCATTTCCTACTCTGCTGTTTAGATCTCCAATGACAAGGACTACTTTCCCCCATTTTCTTTATGTCGGCTGTCTGAACTAAAGAGTTAAAAATTCCTCCATTTCTTCCTTAGGAGAACCTTTGTGGATCCATAAGCACAAAAGTTTTATTGTCCATTTCCCCATTTTGAAGTTTGCCCACATAACTCTATTTGAAACTGCCTTCCAATCAAGAAATTTATCTTCATGTTTCGTGTTAAATGCTATCGCCACTCCAATATCTTCTTCAAGGATTAGACATTTGCCTCTTCTGGGTTCACTGGTCTTTCCATCTTGTCGCTAGTTTTCCTCTCTCTCCCTTTGGTCTGTATCTATCCACCTCTTTTGGTACATGATAGGTCTTGACCATTGTTATTCATGCAGATTTCTCCATATTTTCCTAAGGCAATTGGGAATGGATTATTTCCAACTCTAGCATTAAGATCTGCTATTAATATATATTCATTTAACTGTTTTTGTAGTTCCTCATAATATTTCGGAATCCTCTTTCCTAATCTAGAAAAAGAGTTTCTTCTTCTCTTCCGTCTAAGACGGGTTGAGTCTTCTCTTGAGCAGGATCTTCCAGTCTTCTCTATTCCTTGCTGTTCGAAAAAGTTCCGTATATGTTCTGCATCCCGAGATGTTCTTTATTAATTTCAGCAAGGTAATTCTTGGTCTTCCAGGTCTTCTTTTTTCAGTTGGAAAAGTATTGATTAGGACGTTAGGAAGTCTGTCTGCATCCATGCGTACAGTGTGTCCAAACCATCTCAGTTGTTGTTTTCTAATTTTTTCTATTATTGTCTTTTTATACAATAGTTATTGTCTGACTGTGATGTTTGTTTTCTTTTCTATCCAACTTGTTCTATTTATTTTTCTTAAGCATTTCATTTCAAATGCCAGCAGTTTTGTCTCCTCTCTTTTTTTTAACTGTCCACGCTTCTGCTCCATAGATGACTATTGGTATAATTATTGCTTCATATAATTTGATTTTGGCTTGTTTAGATATCTTGTTTATTTTCCAGATTTTCTGTAATTTTCCCATGGTGGTCCATCCTATCGCTATTCTGTGTTTGATTGTTTTGAGTTCATCTATTGTTTCTGTTAGTTTTGATCCAAGGTATATGAAGTTGTCTACTTGTTCTATTTGTTCTCCGTTTAGGGTGGCTGATATGATAGTTTTGTTCCTCCCTATTTTCATCACTTTTGTCTTTTGTATATTTATTGTCATGTCATATGTTTTACAGGTTTCGTTTAGCTTGTTGATCAGCTTTTGTAGTTCATTTGGGGTTCTTGCAAGAAGGACAAGATCATCTGCATATTTGATATTTATGTTTAAACCATTGACATTGATTCCAGGCGAATCAATGTCGAGAAAAAGAGTTTACAACATTTAATTAGCTTCTATTTGTTTTTAATTTAACTGTTATAATTTGATTCACAAGATTATACTTCATCATCATCAAATTCCTGCCATGTACCCTCAAGGGGTGTACAGGATATGATAGTACTACATGAAAAAAATTACATCATTACCAACTTCCTATCTATAATTTTCCTCCAAATCAGTCTGTTACTTGTCAAGACTCCAACATTATCAGATCTTATATTTCTATCGTCTAAGCCACTTTGTACCGTATCAATCCACCTATATCTTGGTCTTCTTCTGGGTCGTTTTGCTGACAACCTAGCAGAGAACACTTGTTTTGCTAATCTTTCCTAATATGCTATTGCCATTGATGCCATCTGTTCACGCCTCTAATCTTTCTGAGGACTCTCATATATTTGGTCAAGTGTTTTACTTCTGACCCAGCTCTCAGATCCATAAGTTAAAACTGGTTTGAACACTGTCTTGTATACAGCTAATTTAGTGTTCCTACTAATTTCTCTCTTATTCCACATGAATTTATTCAATTGACTTCCCACTACCAGCTTTGCTGATTCTGTTGTTTATTTCTATATTTAATTTACCATCTTCAGTAAAAATCATGCCTAAGTAGTTGAAATGTTTTACTTGTTCCACCGGTTCTCCATTCACAACACAATGGCCATTTTCAATGATTCTGCCTATTTTCATTGTCTTTGTCTTTTTATTGCTGACCTTCATACCATATCTATTACAACAGCTATTCAATTTAGTCAGAGAATCATGCAGACTTGTAGCGGATTTATTTATAAGTATAACATCATCTGCATAAAGCAAAGAGCTGACATTAACATCTCCAATTTTGATATCATGTTTAATACCACTTTCCTTCATAATGTGATCCATATAGATAATGAATAACAGAGGGGATAATGTACATCCTTGTTTCACACCAGATTTAACATTAAACCATCTTCCTGTACTTGCTTCAATTCTGACTGCTGATTTACAACTCAAATAAAAACTAAGTATTGCTTGATATAATGCCCCATTGACACCATATAACTGCAGCGTATTGAATAGCTTGGCACCTTGTCATATACCTTTTCCAAATCGGCAAAACTTAAATACAGATCTTTATTATATTCCTATGCTTTCTCGATATTTGTAGTAAAGTGAAGATCTGATCTTGACAGCCTCTATTTGGCCTGAATCCAGCTTGTTCTTCCACAATTCTTCTCAACCGTTTCTCAAGTATACTTGCATAGATCTTACCAGGAACACTCAGTCGGGAAATACCTCTGAAATTCGTCCCTCTGTCCAGGCCTTCTGAACTATGCAGTGCAGCCACTGTAAGACTTTTATACCACCATACTTCAGCAATTCTGGTCGAATATCATCTACTCCTGCTGCCTTTCCACATTTCAAGCCTTTGATGGCTTTTTCTACTTCAAGTATGGATATGTATTCCTGACTGCATGCCTAGTCAGTGTTTTTTTTTATCACTGTGCTGTCATCGCTGCTTGTTTCAATTAGCAATTTTTCGAAGTAATTACTCCATACTTCAAGGATATCTTTTTCTCCCATTTTCATGTCACCTTTATCATCTCTAATTCCTTTTACAGCACTCTTTCCTCCATTCCTAAGCTTCTTCAACAACCTCCAGAATATTTTGCCACCTTCTTGATATTTATTTTCTATATTCTTGCCAAAGTCCTCCCATGACTTTTGTTTAGCTAGTTTTACACGCTGTTTAGCTTTCTTACATTTGTCTCTATATTCTCTAAGAGCAAAAGCTGACTTATTTGACAGGAACTTTTGATATGCTTTCTTCTTTAACTTCCTGTGTCCACCAGGGAGTTCTGATTTTTTTATCCTTGCAGACAACCTCACCACATGCCTCTCTGGCAGAATCAATCAATGTTTTCTTCAGAGTTTGCCACTGAATCTCTAAGGTTTGATTCCTGTAATCAAATGCTTTCATTTTTTCTTCAATAATCTTTGTGTATTTTAGTCTACAGTTCACATCTGAGAGCTGTTCAACTTTTATTCGCTTTAAAACTTTCTTACATGTTCTTCTTTTCAATATGAAATTCAATTTTATCCTGCTCAAGACTAAATAGTGATCACTTCCAATTTCAAATCCTCCGTACACTCTGGTGTCCTGCACCAGGGAGAAAACATCACTAGCAACAATAACATAGTCAATGTGACTTTTCTTATTCCTAGCCTCTTCTCTCCATGTGAATTTGTGCACATTTTTATGTTGGAACATGGTGTTAGTAATAACCAGTCCATGTCCTGAGCAGAAATCCAACAAGTTTTTGCCATTATTATTAGCTTTGCTCTTTTCTCCAAATTTTCCCAAAATATTTTTGTATGTCTCGCAATCATTTCCTACTCTGCTATTTAGATCCCCAACAAGGACCAACTTTTCCTTTTTCTTTTTGTCAGTTGCTTAATCTAAAGCATCAAAAAATTCCTCCACTTCTACCTTATAGAACCTTCTGTGGGACCATAGGCACAAATAAGTCTCATTGTCCAGTTCCCCATTCTCATATTTGCCCACATTACTCTACTTGAGACTGACTGCCATTTTCAAGAAGATTAGCTTCGTATTTTGTGTTGAATACTATGGCTACTCCTTTTCCTTGCCCGAATATAACATTGTATTTATTGCTCAGAAAGATCTCACCAGTTTTTCTCTTTTTTGTTTCAATCACCCCTATTATGTCGATCTGGTACTTATCTAATTCCTCAGCTAGCTCCATTTCTTTGCCATTCAGGCTTCTTACGTTAAGAGTACCGATCTTTAACTCTGGTGATGTTGAGTTGAGGTTTGTTTTCAGATTTGTTCCAGTAGCTGACTTTTCGCTGTTCGCCCTGGTTCCCTGGCGAAAACAACGGGGCCTTGTTGAACCGGGCGACGCCCCAGCCGGCATGAAATTTTGTCATGTTGTACCATCATTTTTTATTTTGGTTTAACCAATAAGAATACAGTTTGGTCGGCTAAATCCCAAATTGCCAGCCCATCCTCGTTCGTTCAGTATCCAAGTAGATACCCAACAGGGTGCACCACGAGAAGGGGAGGATTGGACATTAGGTCAATTCTCCGCATTCCTTTAAAGGCTATGTGGAGGTCTCCTCTCAGTTATACAGCTTTGACCCTTAAGCACCCCTATACTTTCATATTCGATTTATTATCGATTAAAATGGCCACATCACTAGAAGCTCTGATATGCACATTCCATGTCGGCTACTTTTAAAATGTCCAAGATTACTAATTGTTTACCTTTATTCTTTTCAGTCATTTTCCAGTTCAAGCATTTGAGTTATAGAATCTTTTACTTGATAAGATAACCAGTGTTATGCAAAACCTCCAACCTTGGAGGTCCAGGGTATCTCTCTTAGTCTGGGGCCCTTACCTGTAATTTAGCTACTGCTGGCATAGCTCTTGAGGTCATTGGTGCACGCAGTCCTTCTTACCACATCAAGGTGGATATAAGTGTGCACGCCAATATAGATAGAATTTATCTAGCACTTTTTGTCATGATTGAACTGAGAAATGTTATTTAAGCAGATGGAAGTGAAAAAAAGCAAAATGAGAGGAGTTGGGGAGAATATTAAAGAATTTGGTATAAGAAGGTAGTCATAGCAGTTTTGGATCCGTTTGCTATGAAGTCAAGTAGAACATAGTATTTAGAGATGTATGGAGAATCTGTTGTCACATGGCATGATATTTGGTGTGGAACCAAATACTAGAGATTTGGTGCATCCGTAGCTCATTCGGTTATAGACAAAGCCCTTTATTTGGAAAGACTTAGAGTTTGATCCCGTCCATGATGTGAGGAATTTTTATCTGGTCTCATATGGAGGTAGAGGAAACTCCCGGAAACTCAGGTTTTTCATCCCTCAAAACAAACTGGCCAGTAGAACACGCAATTTACAGACAATAATAATTGGAGGCATAGAGGTAACTGTCTTATCCTCATAATACAGTTAGGAAATCCAAGGATACTCGGAAAGAGGCCATGAGTGCTTAAATGCTTGTTAAAGCTACTGATAGATAGATATTATTCTATCGTTATATTTGTTGGAAGAGGCGAGAGTGAAGAGTGAGAAAGTGAAAATTGTCAGTATTTTACCTTGATGTGATAAAATGAGTTATGAAGAAGGGCTATGATGGCAAATGATTCAATGCATAGGCTGTGTAGAAGGAATGGATGCGAGTTTGAGGGAAGATTGGATTTATACATAAGAGGGAAGCCCTACACCTGAATGTGTTTGGTATTAGGAATCTTGAAAAACTAATAACTGGTATAAGACCTAACACAGAGAGGGAAAAATGGTGAGAATAAGAGCGACAATGTTATATAACTGTGTTAATGATGGGAATGGGCTTTATCATGGAAATGTTGATGAGGAGAGAAAGATTTCGATTTTGTGTTCATCCAGGTTCGGACCCATCAGACGTGTGCAAAGATGTCTACATGTATAAGGCACTAGAGAAGAATAGAGATCTGCAAGTTATCCAACTATGCCATGCAGATTACAGTCAAGAATATACAAAAGAACATGCAAGTATATTATTATGTCTGTACACAAATGCTAGGAGTATTAGAAACAATGGGATAGAGTTTGTTGCCTTGGACAATATGTTGGAACCTCAGATTGTGGGCACCAGTGACACCTAGCTATCAGAATCAGACATACTAACTGGCATCAAGTGTAAAGGGTATAGTATTTTTAGGAATGATAGAGAGGAGGGGTTGCTAATGATATCAGATAACTTGAATCCAGTTAGAATTGAGACCTATGATCATAGTACTACTACTAGCAGAGAGTTTGAAGCCATCTGGTAAGGTGGAATCTAACAAGATCAATTACATAGTAGGGTGTTGTTACAGACTTGGTGGATTGATTGCTCATGGTGAAGAAATGCATCACCAAATAGAAAAGATGAGTGCGAAAAGATTAATTATAATGGAAGACTTTAATTATCCAAATATTGATTGGGTAGCAGTAGAATCTCGTGAGAAGAATGAAAATGAATTTATTGAGCTGTTGCAGGGCAGCTGTGACATAAGGAACTTGGGGTCAAAGGACATTTCAGTTAAAGACATAACTGTTCTGCTTCTGGTTGGTGACAGTGATCATGCAGTACTCACTTCGGAAGTGACTAAGTTTATGAATATTCCAGTCAGAAAAGGTTACATGCTGAACTACAAAGCAGGAATTTATGACCAACTGATGAGTATACTGAGTTCAGTGGAATGGGATCAGTTGTTGGATGTGAATAATGTCGACAGTGCGTGGGAAGCATTTAAATGAGGAATCAAATGGAGGTCTAATCTCATTATGCAAGAAATTCGTAAGAAAAGGATGATGTGGAAGGAATACCTTCCACATCATCCTTTTTTCATAATTGACACCATAAGGATGGTGTCAATTATGAAAATTTAAGCAGCAGGCTAGAATTGTCACAACTGTTGTATGGAAAGCAAAGTGTGAGTATGAAAAGAAACTGGCTCTGAGTGCTAAAGATAACCCACAAGAATTCTTTTGATATGCTGCAAGTAAAAGAAAGAATGAATATGGAAGAAAAACTCTTTTAAATACAAATGGTGTGAGGGTAACAGATGCAAAAGAGGTTGTTCAACTAATGAGTGCCCATTTTGTTAATAACCTGGTGTATGCAACATTGAGCTCACTGCTACCTCTTCACTGGATGAAGAAAATCAGGTGTATGAAGAAGAGGTATTAGACCTGTTGCACAAATTGAATAAGAATTCAGCAATAGGGACGGATGGGATATCAGCACGTTTGCTAAAAGAGTGTTCAGCTGAACTGGCTATTCCTTTGACCAGGCTGTTTAATATGAGTCTCATCACAGGGAAGATTCTGCAGGAATGGAAAGAATGTATGGTTATTCCATTGCACAAGGATAGCATAAAGACCGATGTATCTAACTGTCAACAAATTAGTATCCTAGGAATGGTGGTGAAGATTTTTGAAAATTGGTTAGGGCTTGCGTTCAGAAATGGATTGATAGTGAATCTCTACTTTGCAATGAGCAGCATGTGTTTACTAAGGTAAGGTCATGTTTTAGCAACTTGCTCACAAACTAGACCAGGGAAATGGATGCACTATGATACTTTTAGATTTTGTTAAGGCTTTTGACAGAATACAGCATTTTTGACTCGCATATGGAGAATTTGGGTTATAGAATATTAGCATGGATAAGAGGATGGCTGACTGACAGATATCAAAAAGTGGTCTATGGTGGATGTCAGTCTGCAAGATTTAAGGTAACCAGTGGTACTAAAGGATCAGTCCTTGGTCCACTGTTATTCAGTCTGTACATTAGTGATATTGGGAAGGATTTAACAGGTGACATACAGCTATTTGCCAACAACGATATAAAGATTGTTAGGGTAATCAGGAATTTTGCAGAATGAGTTGAATGTTGGATAGATTGGAATTGTGGGCATGGGAAAATGGATGTCAGTAAATGCAAAGTCATGCACTTTGGTATGATTAGATATCCAATGTTGTATTATATTGGTGGGATTATGCTGGAAGAAACTAATCTTGGAGTGTTAGTAGATAGCAAGTTGAAGTTCAGGCCATATAGCAAAGATTGCAAAAACAACTCAAAAGATAATTGCAATACTGCAATGAATCACATGTAAAGATAAGGATGCCATTTTGTCTCTTTAGGAGAAAGAGGGATGATATGATTGAGACTTACAAACTTCTGAAAGGATCATACAGGATTTTAGTTGGTGGAATTTTTCAATTTATGGAGGTGCAGAAAGGAATAAGAGGGCATACTTGGAAGCTGAGAATGAATGCCACTAAAAAGTGGGCTAGATTTTTCTCTCATAGGGTGATATGTGATTGGAATGGATTGCCATTTGATGTTGTAAGTACAAGCAGTGTGAATGAATTCAAGAATAAGTATGATAGCTGGTGTGTGTAGTATTTGGCCTCCCTTAATGAGTCCCTGACTCCCTGGAGGTCTCTCTCTCTCTTAATAATAATATCTGCCTCTTCACCCTTTCCCCACAGTCCTATTTCAGAATAGAAACCCAGAATCATTAAAACAGTCTTTTGAACTGATACCTTCTTGATCCAAGATTTCATGCATCTGCCCTCACTGAGGTCAGGTTTTTACTTTCAGACACAGGACTGGGTTTCCTGATAGCTGGTGCATGTGGTATGCAGCCTCCCTCAGTGTCTTTCTTAATAATAATATAGACACAACATACTCACATAACTTTAGTGGAATTTGGATTGGCATAATTTGAACAAATAACCAATCATCTAGCTATTTCTTTAAATGCTTTCTGTTTCCAGTTAACAGTAAGCATATAACCTGCTTATTTTTAAAAGTTAATCCATGACCTGGCATCTGATGAGAACCTAGAGCTTTTGAAAGGTATCACCTCATTGATTCATTATGGAACTCTTTCCTCCACTTATAAGTTTTTTTAATACCTTACAGAACATTTTAAAAAGCACCAAAGGATGTGAAATATGGTTAGAATAATTCTTAAAAACAACAGATTTTTTTTTTCCTTACCAGATGTGATTCAAACATTCAAATTTATCTACTGCGAACTTTCCGTGCTATTACTTGAATAAAAAAGCTCATTGTAAAAGTTATTGTGTGTTGTAAGTTTTTTGTTCTTATTTTCATTTAATTTTTTTTTTTTTAAGATTCCATTAAAATCTACTGAAACATTGGAGATAGATTTATGGATTAAGGATAAACTTGGCAGGAAATTTGCAAATATCTCATCATTTAGCATATACTGGGATCTGTCAGACAATAGATTGGCAAAATATGAAGATTACAGAGATTTCAAAATTACTGTTGATGGCTCAGCTGGTTATAAAAAGATTTCACGTAGTAAGTAAATATGAATGGTTTTAGTCTGTATATGGTAATTTAAAACTGTGTATAGCTTAGTATCCGAATTACTTGTCAGTCATCAATTAAAATAGCACTGATATTAGCATATGTGCTAAAGCAAACTTTCCATTATAATAAACTGTTCCTTTTCACCTTTATGAGAGCTGACTGTAGATAATTAATTTGCAAATCTATTTGCATTCCTAAACTGCATTGTGGAATCTTATGATTACTGTTATTTTTTAAGTATTTTAGACCAATATCATTACAAGGAAAAATCCAAGATGGACTTTTATTAATGTTACTTTGCTTGCAGCAAACAAAGAATGTAAGAAGGGGGGGGGGGGGAAGCCTCTTAATAAGATTTATGTGCAGGTCCTATACGTTATTTAATTTGTATTGCTTGGTTCATAAAGAAATTGAGTTCTTCCCTCCCCCTTCCCATTTTAAAATGCTATGAATTCTCCACACCCACCAAGTGATACATATTTTTCCATTAAAAATATGTATCTTACTATATAACAAAAATTTATATAGTAAGATACAGATAACCCTTGATGTGAGTTTTGGTTAATTTGGTCTATATATGCATCCTTAAATTTTGAATAATGCTGTCAATTATGGGGGGGAAAAAGCCTGTACATTGTTGCCAGATTGTGCTTCTGCCTTGCCACTATGCTGCCATAAGCTCAGTTTTGCTTAAGTGACCATCCAAGGCAGATGTGTCAAAGCAGTGTTGTCTTCCCCATTACTGTATTTTGTGCTAAGTAGTACTGTATTTGATTGATTAAACCAAAGCATTTGACTGTGTCAGGTGGGAAGACCTATGGAAAATAGTAAGAAAATGGGCATTCCACAATATTGACACACCTTTTAAAACAACTCTAGAGAGGAATCAGACTGCAGTGAAGATAGATGGAAAAACATCTCACTGGTTCAACATGGAGAAAGGCATGAGACAAGGATGCATACTCTTCCCATCATGAAAAAGGCACTTAATGGACATTATAGTGGTTTCTCAGTTGGTGGCAAGAAGATAAATAATCTTAGGTATGCTAATGATATTGTTCTTACTGCCATCAGCAAAGGAGAATTGGAGTCCCTAATTGGAAAGCCTGAAATATGGTATAAGAATTAATCGTGATAAAACAAAATACATGGCCATAGCTGAAAATGACAATTTCACCCACAACGTTGACTTCGAGAAGGTAGATGAATTCATTTAATTTGGAGCTCTAATAAGCACCAAGACTAGATGTCAACCAGAAATTAAAAGAAGAATTGCCATGGTGAAGTTAGCAATGGTGCAATTGCAGAAAATATGGAAAGACAGAACCATTTCTGTCAGCACTAAATCCAGATTGGTCAGTCAATAGCTTGGTGTATTTGATTTTCGTGTATGGTGCTGAATCTTGGACACTCATTAAGAAAGATATGGACAAGATAAACAGCTTCGAGATGTAGTGCTGGAAAAGGATGTTGAGACCCTCCTGGATGGAAAAAGGGTCTAGTGGAAGTATGATAAGTCAATTAAAAATTAAGAGGGCAGCTATGTTATATTGTAAATGAAAGAATTCTCAAATATTTCAGTCACATTTCAAGTCATGAAAATAACAACCTGGAAAAACATATCATCCAGGACAAAGAAAAAGAGGAGGATCAAGATGGTTGGACCAGATTGAAAAGACCACTGGACTTACTTTGGAGTTGGCCACTGCTGCAACAGAAGACAGAAAGAAATGGAGACACATTGTGGCTAGGGTCACAGGTCCTCAGACATGAGGAAGAAATACTGTATTTAATATTCTGTAAAGGTTCACCATATTCAAAAGGAAAGGTGATATATCAGTGAAATCCGATAAGAAGAAACAAAGTTTTTACTCTAGATCTTGACATTATTAAATGTTTTGATAATGGTCAAAGCAAGGCATACATCACCATGGACCTAGGTTTCAACGAGTCTACAGTATGACTAATTTTGTCCACATCTAAGGAATACATAGAACAAGGTAAAGTTGCATTAGGAACAGAAGTCTTATTTCGGTTGAAATGAAGAATCTTTTAATAACTTGGCTAGAAGATTCCGATGTTGTTGTGGTACCACAACAACATTGGAATCTGATGTTGTAAAAATAATTAGTCTGTTTTCATTGCTCAAAGAAAACAAATTCAAAGAGGATACCATGATATCTTCTGCCAGCAGACAGTAGTGTGAAAAGTTTAAAGCTTTAACTAGAATGTGTAATGTCAGGGGAAGCAGTAAGTGCTGATAAAGATGACCACCAAATTTTTAATGTTGATTTAACCTGCCTTTATTGGAAGAAAATGCTGTCTAAAACTTCTTAGTTAAAAATAGATAATTGCAGCCTGGTTACATTAATTAATAATAAGTAGTAATAATTAATTACTAAACTAATAAGCTTGATAAACTCTTCTGTTGGGAGGAAACGCTAAACACTATTTCAAATTGAAACCTATGCTTATTTACCATCTCATCTTCATTATACCCTCGCCGCTAGAGGGCCAGGGGAACGGTCGTGTTTTCAGGGAGCTCCCGAAAGCTAAGTACAATTTTGAATGGAATATAGAATATATGTTAAAAATCATAACGAATATTGTCTAAATTTGGTAGCTTGTTGTGTCTGTGTGATTTTGGTGTAAATTCCGTAAATTAATTTAGTCTTTAACGATACGTTTCATATATTTGAATATGGCGCCAATGCGACGTAAGATAATGGCGTCCAAAAATACGACACCATTGTTCAAAAACTATAATGTGAGAGAATTTGTCCAATGTGATGTGTGTGGAATGTATGCATTCCCGAATGAGGCTGGAGTATGGATTGAAAGTGATAGTGGTGGGAGAATGTGTAGAAAGTGTATGCAAAGTGAGGAGTCGAAGTATGTGTCAGGTTGTGAGACAGTTATGGTTGAAGAAAGCCAGAATGCGAGTGAAAATAGTGGATCGATAGGGAATTGAGGTGTACAAGATGGCAATGTGAGCGGTGATCTAAGAAAGAGCGAGAGCAATTATACAGAAAGAGAAAATGGTTTGAATGATAAAAAAAATGAGGAATTATTTGTAGGAAGTGAGATCGCTAGGCTGCGCGCAGTGATACAAGATGCGCAGCGGCAATTAGAGCACCTGCAAAACTCTTTCCAGAGTGATTCGGCTAACGTAAATAAACAGCGTGGGCGAGTTTCCGAAATGAAGGAGAGAGTGTTGTATGGTGACTCGTTATTAAGAGGAGTAATAGATGGGAGTGTAACTAAATCGTACTTACCGGGTGCGAAATTTAAGGATGTAAGTGAGAGCATTAGAGTGCAAAAACAGAGGGTGAAAGAAATAACAATTGTGACTGGTACGAATGAATTGAAAGGTGATAAATTTTTTATGAGAGAGGACTTGAAAGTATTGTTAAAGGTAGCGAAAGAAAAGAGTGACACAGTTAGAATGGTGAGTCTGTTACCGCGGTATGACAGAGAGGAGTTTAGAAGGAGGGCCATAATCGCAAATGATATTATGCGCAGGTTATGCGGACGGTGTGGTGTGGAATTTGTGGACGTGTGGAATGAGTTTGATGGGCGAAAGGACTTATACAAGATGAATGGCCTGCATTTGAATGGACTTGGTGTGCGGAGACTGGAAAAAGTGTTGCTGAATGAAGTGAAAATGGATGTGCAGAACCAGGGAAACTAGAACTACCAAGGAGGGGGGGAAGTGGATATCCAGACATCAGTGAGACAGTTGAGTGTAAAAATGTATATAATGTACCTCAGCCAGCAAAAAGGACAAAAAATGGGAATGGGATATTTAGAATAATGCATCAAGATAGGGGTGGGACAAAGGGAACACTGCAATTCATGTATACTAATGCCAGGAGTATTAGGAACAAGAAGGAAGAATTTTTGGCCTTGATTGGCTCTTCCTGGCCACAGGTTATTGGCATTAGTGAAACATGGCTGACGGAAGATGATATAGTTAGTGGGATAGAATGTGTACGTTATAGTATGTTTAGGAGGGACAGAGAATAAAATTGGGGGAGGGGTGTTATTGATGATAGCTGATGAACTGCAGCCAAGAAGAATTGAAGTATTGCAGGATAGTGAAAGGAGCTCATTTGAGGCTATTTGGTGTGAGATTGACACTGGCAGAATAAAATATACAGTTGGGTGCTGCTATAGACCAGGTGATGGAATAGATGGTGGAGATGGTATGCATAAACAAATTGATGAAATGAGTGGAAGGAGGGTAATTATTATGGGGGATTTCAACTATGGTAACATTGATTGGAAGGAGGAGAGGACACATGTGAGGAAGGAAATGGATTTTATTCAAATATTAAGGGATAACTATCTGAAACAGCATGTAATTGAAAATACTAGGGGTGTGAGTGTGCTTGACCTGGTAATAGTATCTGAGAATTTGACTGTAATGAATATGACCATGTTGCTACCTATTGGTGAGAGTGATCATAAGGTCTTGACCTGGGAGGTGGCTAAAGGTATGAAATTTGTGATTAAGACAGGGTATATGTGGAATTACCGTGCTGGCAAGTATGACAAGCTTAGGAGATTGCTTGGATCAGTGCCATGGCATGTACAACTGCAAGGGCTGGACGTCGATAGAGCATGGGAAGTGATCAAAGAGCATTTACAGGAGGTTATGGCTGATTGTATACCTAAGGTCCGAATAGTGAAACAAGGAGGGGTTAAATGGATGAATAACACCATTAACCTTGAGCTGCAAAAAAAGAAACAACTATGGAGGGAATTTAAAGAAAGGGGTGACCTGCAGGAACACGAACGGTATAAAGTACAGGCCAGAAGGGTAACGAGTGTGGTAAAAACAGCAAAAGCCGATTATGAAAGGAAACTAGCTATGCAAGCAAAAGAGAATCCCAAACAGTTCTTTCAATATGCTGCAAGCAAGAAAAAAACTGTACATGGCAAAATGATTTTAAGGAATGACGATGGTAAAGAGTTCACTGAACCAGTCGATATAGTGGAGTTACTGAGCGTGCACTTTGCAAAAGTATATCATCTAGGTGGTGACGTTTAAAAAATGAAGGAACCATTAGTTTATATGGGAATTGTGATGAATGAAGTGGAGGTGAATAGTCTATTACAGAACCTTAATGTGAATACATCTGTGGGATTGGATGGTATACCGGCACGGGTCTTGCGTGAAGCGGCTAATGAATTATCAGTGCCCTTGACCATGTTGTTTAATCTGAGTCTCAGGTCTGGCTTAGTTTCACTGCATAAAGGAGGATCCAAGACTATGGTTGCAAATTACCGACCGATCAGCATATCAGGAGTGGTTGTCAAGGTCTTGGAGAAAGTAGTCAAGGGAAAAATACAGGAATGGATTGATGAAAATGAGATACTGTACAGAGGACAGCATGGCTTTGTGAAGGGTAGATCATGCCTCAGTAACTTGCTCAAGTTTTATAACAAGGTGATGGCTGAAATGGGTTTACAGTGATACTGCTGGACCTGGCAAAGGCGTTTGACAGGATACCACATGGAATTCTAATCCGTAAACTACAACATATGGGAATGGATATAGGGTTGGTGAGATGGATAGCTGGGTGGTTGATGGAGAGATATCAAAGAGTAGTTTATTCAGGAGTAGAGTCCAAAAAACGGCCTGTGACTAGTGGTGTGCCACAGGGTTCTGTTCTTGGACCACTGCTCTTTAATCTGTTCATTAACGATATAGGGAAGGGTCTAAGTGGGACAGTTCATTTGTTCGCTGATGATGCAAAGTTGGGTAGGGCGATAGTGAATGCAGATGATGTCAAAGTCTTGCAAGATGATTTAGATAGATTGGAGTTCTGGACTAAGGAGAATGGATGTCAATTTAATGTGACAAAATGTAAGGTTATGCATTTCAGAGTGAAAAGATTAGCAGCAGTATACCACATTGGTGGAACTGTACTCCAAGAGATTGATGAGGCTAGGGACTTGGGAGTGTTGGTGGATAGGGAGATGAAGTTTAGGGGGCACATTGCGAAAGTAGCTAAATCAGCTCATCAACTCACTTGGTTGTTGAAAAATACCTTGACGAGCAGAGACAAGCAAGTTATTGTACCTCTGTACCGAGCCCTGATAAGACCTCATCTCGACTACTGTGCCGAGATTTGGTCACCTCGGTTCCTTCTTGATGGGGAGGAGGTTGAGAGGATCCAGAGGCGAGTGACTAAGATGATAGCAGGTCTATGGAATGAACCATATGAGAACAGGTTGAAGATTTGTGGGTTGCAGAAACTAGTTGATAGGCGGAAAAGGGGAGACATGATTGAGACATTCAAATTGCTAAAAGGATTCTATAGGATTAATTCAGATGATATTTTTGAGATCAGGACTGGTGGTGGGAGAACTAGGGGACACCCATGGAAGCTGGGCAAGAATGTGGTTAGCAGGGGTGTTAGAGCTGGGTTCTTTACTTTTAGAGTGGTAAATGAGTGGAATAAGCTGCCAGAGTCTGTTGTGGGTGCTATGACAGTGAACGAGTTCAAGGCAAGGTATGATAGATACTGTGAGAATCTTGAACAGCTGCGTGAACATGATGTTTAGGGCCTCCTGGAAGAGCCCGTTGTAATAATAATAATAATACCCTCTTTTACCTTGCGGTGTCGAGGGTCCATTGATCATCGGACCTCACTCCGTTTACAGGATAAGGTGGTCAGCCTTATGCCCCGGTGTATCCTATGGCCTGTAGTGTTGAGTTCTCAAGGCCAGTTTGCCTGCTTTGCGGGATGAAAAACCCCAGAATAAACTGGGGGAAAAACCCTGCTGTCCATGCCCAAGACTGGCTAACTTGGCTATGGCTAAGGAAGATCCTTTAGCTCCTCACATCACCGACGGGAATCGAACCTAGGACACTCCTTCCCCAGGCATATGGTTGCGAAGCGCATAGCCACTTATTTACCATTTATAGTGTAAATGAGACATTATATCAAGCAATACATAGTCTGTATTTAAGCTGTAAGTTACAGGAAGATGGATTGATGTTAAATCAGGTGTGTGACAAGGATGCAATATTTCCCCACTGTTATTATCTATATGGATCACATTATGAAGGAAAGTGGTATTAAATCTGATACTAAAATTTGCAATGTTAATCTTAGCTCTTTACTTTATGCAGATGATATTATACGTCTGAATAAATCCAGTACAAGTCTGCAAGATTCCCTGACTAAATTGAATAATTCTTGTAATAAATTTTGTATGCAAATCAGCAATAAAAAGACAGAAACATTGAAAATTCAATTATATCCAGAATGGTGAACCTATAGAACCAGTAAAACATTTAGGTACAATTTTTAGTGAAGATGACAAATAAAATATGGAAACAGACAACAGAATTCATAAAGCTGGTATGATAAGAAGTTAGCTGAATAAATTTATATGGAATAAGAAAGAAATTAGTCAAAACATTAAATTAGCTGTCTACAAGACTGTGTTCAAGCCAATTTTAACTTGTGGATCTGAGAGCTGGGTTAGAAATAAGACTGGAGACTTCTGATATGAGAGTTGTGAGAAACATTAATGGAGTGAACAGATGGCATCAGTGGCAGTGTCACATTAAAAATTAGGATATTAGGAAAGAACTTGGCATTGTTAACATTCAGGAATGTGTTAGCAGAGCTAATCTCAGGTAGTATGGTTCATTTAAACAGAATGGGAATGGAAAGATTAGCAAAGCAAATGTTCTTTGCCAGGTTGGAAGGGAAAATACCCAGAGGAAGACCAAGATGTAGATGGATTGATACAGTAAAAAAAGACAGAAATATGAAATCTGATAATATTGGAATCTTAACAGATTCGTTTGGAAGAAAATTGTTGATTGGAAGTTAGTAATGGTGTAACTTTTTCATGTAGTACTATCATAATTATCCTATACATCCCTGAGGATACATACCAGGAATATGGTGATGATTATGCTTATTTAACATTCACTAAATCCGAGGACTTTAAGAGGCTGCAACAAAGCATCACTTCCTTTAGCAGGCAAATAAAAAGTCATGGGTTATACAAACTTTGTTTGAAGACTGATTCAAGAGTTATTTTTGGTCAGCAGTCAAAAACAATTGCAAGCAAAATAATCTTACATTTAAAGTCCTCTTAGTTCCTGACAATGCTCCTGGCCATCCTAATGTACTGATTGACCTGTGTGAAAATGTAAAAGTTGTATTTTTACCCCCCGAACACTACATTTTTGCTTCAGCCAGTGAACTTGGGCATGATTTCAATTTTCAAGGCTTATTATCTCTGAAGAACTTTGCACAAGCAGTGCAGGCTACAACGGAGGAAGGTGCAATTTCATTGACTGATTTTAGAAGAATTTTAACATTAGGCAAGCTATTGAAAATATTTGAGTCATGGCAAGAAGTTATAGCTGGTACAGTGAGGGCTATGTAGGAATGTTCTTGTAGATAAACTCATACGTTGGTTACACATGACTAACTTTTTCAGGAAATGACAATGTATACTAAAAACTTTAATCAGTACCTTCCAGTATTTCGGCAGTGTTACATTGTCATCTTCAGGGAACATAAAACTATGATATGTGCACACAGTTCAATAGTAAGGGCATTGTTATCTGATAACAGTGCCTTTACTATTGAACTTAACCATATCCTTAACACCTTCTTAGCTAATGGCTACAATCCTCAAAAAATACAGAAAATATTAAAGCCAGTTAACCCCCCCCCCCCCTTCATAATGGAGATTACACTAAATCTATCACCATTCCTTATATTTGGGGCATGTCTGAAAAGCTAACAAAAATCCTAAAAAAAATATGACCTAACTACCTGTTACAAACCATATAATAAATTGGCATCCCTTATCCACTCCACCAAAGACCAGCCACTTCCCCTAGACCTACCTGGAGTATACCAGGTCCCTTGCAGTTGTAAACTGTTCTACTACAGCCAAACAGGCAGGACAGCTAATATCAGGATATCTGAACATAAAACTACATCCAATTTCACCAATACAGCCACTCAGAACTTGCACACTCTGCAGAATACCACAGAATACGCTGGAAGAAAGTCACTTTACTACACCACAGCAAATATAAATATGAAAGATTATTCCTAGAATCAGCCTAAGCTCTAAAAAAACTTCCCAAACCTCAACAAATTTGGGAAGCATCCTGAGAACATCAGCCCAACAGCCAAGACAACCCAATTTAGCCTGCTAGGGGACAGCCTGCAATTTGGACTCTAGGACCCCTAGTTGCCTTCTTCAGCCACATTTACTCCTTGTTAGTGCCTGTGTGCACATATCATAGTTTTATGTTTCTAGAAGATGGCAATGTAACATTACTGAAATATTGGAAGGTATTAATTAATATTTTAGTATACATTGTAATTTCCTGAAAAATTTAAAGTCATATGTAGGAATATCTTCTGCGTTACTGTGCAAATGACTTTTATTGCTTCGAAAATCGAATTGATCTTATTGAAGAATTTAGCATCATTGGAAAGAATCTTGGTTTTGAAGATGTTGATTCCCCCAATAAGTAATGGTTGAGAATGGCTGGATTTGCATTCACCTTCACTCACTGACATGACACAGATCTCATAGAATTGAAGCAACAGTGTGTCCACAGTGAGAAAGAAGAAATTGTGACAAGGAGATAAGCATGTCTCAAAGGAAATTTCATTAAAGGAACTCGAGCTTCTTCACTTCACTGGGCATCTACAGATGCCGTATGGTCACTCCGATGCTCGGTGATGTGCCACACCAGGCTTCGCCATGTAGTCCTGTTGTTTGCTTTTCTGGTGGCCTCAACTCTCTGAAGATCAGTCACTCCACACATGCCATCCATCCATCTCATTGATGGTCTACCCCTGCCTCTTTTTCCAGGAACTTTACCTTCTATTACTGTTCTGAGAAGTCCCCCTTTCATCCTTTCTATGTGTCCAGAATATTTTAACTTTCTTCTGTCAATATCCTTAAGAAGCCTTAAAGTTCTGCTGATCTTTTCTTACACCCATTCATTTGTATGCCTTTCAGTATATGATATCCTCAACAGCCGTCTGTAACACCACATCTCAAAAGCAGATATCCGTTTCTTATCTGACTTCTTTAGGTTCCAAGTCTCACATCTATAAGTCGCTGTTGGAAAAACAATTGCATCCAAAATCCTCAACTTTGTTTCCATGGAGATAGATCCATCCTTCCAGATTTAGACAGGTCTGACTGTTGTTTTAGCCATTCCTAACCTTTTTCTGACGTCTTCTGAACAGCAATTCTTCACAATAATGGATCCCAGGTACTCAAACTTGCTGACTTTCTCCATTAAGGTACACTTGTTTCTCAAGAGCTTCTCTGTTTGTATTTCCTTTGAGAACCATAATCTTTGTCTTGCTAGGATTGAGTTGAAGTTCTCTGTTATTACTGATCTTGTTAACTTTGTCAAGAATTAGTCCTAGTTCTTCCATGTCATTACAAAGGAGTACTGTATCATCAGCATACCTTAGATTACTGATCCATCTACCTCCTGTCCTAAACTCATCCAATGCTTCACGCATGATGTCCTCCGCATATATACTAAACAAGTGAGGAAAAAGTAAACATCCTTGCCTAACTCCTTTTCCAACTTGAAGCCAGTCAGTCAATCCAACACCTGTTCTTACTGTGTTGCTCCTTATACAAGTTGGCTATCAACCTGATAGTGTGTTGAGGAAAACCCATTCTTTTCATTCTGATGTTTCAAAATTTGGAAATTGTTAAACAAATTATGTATTTAGATCTGAATGTAGAAAGAAGCACATTAGTTCGCCAAACTCTGGAAAATGGAATTAGTTATCATAAATTTTATGAAAAGAAAAAGAAGGCTACAGCTGTTAAAACAATAAATGTGTTTTGTAGAAAGTAACATATCCATTTTTTATTTGTTTTGTGGTTGGTTTCTTTAATACATAAACATTTTTTTAGCTTATTTGCTTTTCATTATTCTTTATATTTCTATTAAATACAGTTAAAATATTTTAAAGGCTTAAATTAAGTCTTCTGAATGATTGTTACAAAACATCATAGATGAATTTTTCCTGTTGTTTTTTTTTTTAACTTCGATATATACGGTACACTCATTGCACAAATTGGTCTGTTAACATCAAGAATGTCAATAGACCAATCCTGATGCATTTTTTGAAAAAAAAGAGAGAGAGAGAAATATGCAATAATATCTAGTTTTCCAGATATGATATCAGATCAAGAAGAAATCATGTGATGATTTAAACTAAAAAAAAGGTTAGGTTTTTTTTTTCATTTTGTCTAAAAAGATCTAGCCTTTTAGACTATCATAGGAAATCTTTCCTTTGCAGTGATGTTGGTATAGCTTGTTATAATGGAAGGTTTCCTTTAGAATTGATGCTTTACATCTTTAGCCAGTACATCTGTCATTTGTTATGATGATCGAGTTTGCTATAATGAGAGGTGGCCGTATCTATATTTAAACTTTACTGAGTGTAATGGAGCATAATGCAGTATAACCATCAACATAAGGAGTATTAATATAGGAAGAATTTAATACTTCCTATATTTTGTCCTAGTCACTAGGACACGAGGCTCTACCTAGATAGGACTTTAGTGTCACCCACGTGGTTGGGCTTAGTATTGTTTGTTATTTGTGTATATGTTACATTAATTGTTTTTGTAATCCCCGTAGATGTCCTAGTGACTAGGACGAAATATAGGAAGTATTAAATTCTATTTTAATTCTTTTTGAGTGTTGTAAAAAATCCATTAAGCCTCCAACATGATGTCCTCACAGCACTTAAGCCTCTACACACGTATTCTAATCATCCATGGAGAAGAATTAGCACGGAAATCCAAGCAATACGGTAAGTCAAAACTACGACTATCTAGGCAACTAAATAGGCTGGCCTTTTTAAAACGATGTCGGGATACAAGAGTGATACCAAACTGCGTTAAAATGAAGATCAATTTCCATTCCAAAAAAGCACTTCGTATATATAACCGTACCAGCCGGGCATTACTCCGCGAGCAAATCGCCTCTACACGTGCTACCCTCGCAGTGACGAACGCTGCCATTGGCTCCTTACATTCAGAGCTCTCCACCGTTCTTAACCCTGAACTTTGGTTGATTCTCTCTGGCATTTCGGAAACTTCCACACAGAGAGAATTCCAAAAAATAAAAAATAAACACATCAAGAAATATAGCAACCTTGTGAAAAACAAACCACAACCACAAATTCAACCGCTCCAGACAGTAATAAACCTCTCTTCCAAAAGGCTCAACGACGATGCCGTAATTTTGCCGTCGCTACGAAGGAAGTGCCGGTGCTTGACGCAATGGTGAACATTGAACGTGGAATCGGTCGCTTACCATCGGAGATAGCTAACAACATCAGACTTGACGTAGCCAACATCCTCGTGCATTCTTCGCCGCCAAAAAGTAATTTATCATATGCCCAACACACGTTTTTTTAAAATGGCTCTACCTAGATAGGACTTTAGTGTCACCCACGTGGTTGGGCTTAGTATTGTTTGTTATTTGTGTATATGTTACGTTAATTGTTTTTGTAATCCCCGTAGATGTCCTAATGACTAGGACGAAATATAGGAAGTATTAAATTCTATTTTAATTCTTTTTGAGTGTTGTAAAAAAATCCATTAAGCCTCCAACATGATGAACAAGTATGGATATGTATTCCTGACTGTATGCCTATTGAGTGTTTTTTACCACTGTGCTATTGCTGCTTGTTTCATTTAGCAATTTTTCGAAGTAATTACTTCGATATATTCCATACTTCAAGGATATCTTTTTCTCCAGTTTTCATGTCACCTTTATCATCTCTAACTCCTTTTACAGCACTCTTTCTTCTATTTCTAAGCTTCTTCAACAACCTCCAGAATATTTTGCCATCTTCTTGATATTTATTTTCTTTTGTCTTGCCAAAGTCCTCTCATGACTCTACAAAACTTAAATGGAGATCTTTGTTATATTGCCATGCTTTCTCAACTATTTGTCATGAAGTGAAGATCTGATCCTGACAGCCTCTATTTGGCCTGAATCCAGCTTGTTCTTCACCAAGCTTTTTTTCCACAATTCTTCTCAACCGTTTCTCAAATATACTTGCATATATCTTACCAGGAACACTCAGTAGGGAAATACCTCTGTAATTCTCACATTCAAATTTATTTCCCTTTTTATATATGGGTACTATGAGAGCTCTACTCCAATCATCAGGAATTTGTCCCTCTGTCCAGGCCTTCAGAACTATGCAGTGCAGCCACTGCAAGACTTTTATACCACCATACTTCAGCATTTCTGGTTAAATATCTTCTACTTCAAGTATGGATATGTATTCCTGACTGTATGCGTATTGAGTGTTTTTTACCACTGTGCTATCGCTGCTTGTTTCATTTAGCAATTTTTCGAAGTAATTACTTTGATATATTCCATACTTCAAGGATATCTTTTTCTCCAGTTTTCATGTCACCTTTATTATCTCTAACTCCTTTTACAGCACTCTTTCTTCTATTTCTAAGCTTCTTCAACAACCTCCAGAATATTTTGCCACCTTCTTGATATTTATTTTCTTTTGTCTTGCCAAAGTCCTCTCATGACTTTTGTTTAGCTAGTTTTACACAGTGTTTTGCTTTCTTACATTTGTCTCTGTATTCTCTGAGAGCACAAGCTGACTTATTTGCCAGGAATTTTTGATATGCTTTCTTCTTTTCCTTCACTGCCTCTTTAACTTCCTGTGTCCACCATGGAGTTCTGATTTTTCTATCCTTGCAGACTACCTCACCACAGGCTTCTCTGGCTGAATCAATCAAGGTGTATTCAAATGTATTAGTCTTAAGGGAGATTATGTTGAAAAATAAAAATAATTTTGAAATTATAAATTCGTTTTTTTTCATTATTAGGTCGAGAACTTTCCAGACCACCCTCGTAGATGTGATAAGGCACAAGAGTAAGAAGTTTGCATTCACATTGGTCAAATATCAGGCATCTTCAGTCTCAGTTTGAAGGATAGATAATTGTTTACTGTCAATTTATTTTATTTTTTTGTTGTTCTTGTTTTTAATCTTCATGAGGACAGTGGTAAAGAAAGACCACCAGAA
The DNA here is from genome assembly GCF_054136105.1 of Typopeltis vanoorti. Lineage (NCBI taxonomy): Eukaryota > Metazoa > Arthropoda > Arachnida > Uropygi > Thelyphonidae > Typopeltis > Typopeltis vanoorti. The sequence continues at coordinate 83,459,599 of NC_143568.1, forward strand.
CAAGAGGCATATATTAACATAACATTTTTTTAGCTTGTTGATAGATGAATTGTAAATAATAGATGAATTTGAATTGATTTTCATTTATGAATGTCCTTTAAAAGTTTTAACTGCTAAGTGAATCTTAGGATAATGATCAAGAGTTTTAAAAATAATTTCAAATGTTTCAGCATATCAGACATTAAAGTTGACTGGAAGACCAGGAAATTTAAAACTATCTGCTAAAATTAATGGTTATAGAAAAAATATACTAGAAAAAGAAGGAATTAAATCATACGTGAGTATATAGAATTATTAACTGGAATACAGTTTCAAAGTTATTCACTTACAATAATTACATTTAGAATTTTACAAAAATTTGTATTTAAATTTATGTTAATGCCATTCCCTTTATACAAGGAAAACAACTAATTTCATTCATAATTTCCACAAGAGGTTGTGAAAGTATCCAATATTATTATTACACAGGCATCTTCATGGAAATCACTTATAACTGCCTCTGCCAATCTACATGCAAAAAATCTAGTCTTTACATCCTTACCAACCATTCTCTTACATAACTTCCAAAGATGACGTCTTATTCTCTCCCATCCAATTGTGAATTGTGTATTAGAAAATTTCTTTGGCATTTACTTCATAAAACACTTAGTAATTTATATATATTTATCATATCTCCTATTTCCACCTACCAGCTGAACTTTGTAACTCACAATTTTGAGTCCTTTCTTTTGCAGTGTATATCCTTTGGATTTCAGCTGTTTAGCCACCATTACCCTTAAATCCTTAGCTTCAGTTTCCATCTATGGGATACATAGCCTGTAGTCATTTTTCATTCTAGAGTGCATAACTTTACATTTTGACACATTGGTTGTTTGGGCAAAGGATAATAGCTGACATTCAGTCTATGTAGACCATTCTGCAGGATTTGTAGATCATCAATAAACAATTGAATATTCCTCTTTTAATTATTTCCAATGTTATTAATGTACAAATTGAACAGAAGTAATGCAGATGGCACATTATTAGTCACCTGCTTTCTCTTTAAATACAATCCCATCTGTACATTCTTGTATCTAGAACCAGCACAAAGATGTCACTGCAATCGATAATGAGACTTTTCTTATTTATTCTCTTCACGTGAATTTGTGCAAGTTATTATATTGGAACGTGGTGTTAGTAATGACTACCACGTTCCAATCTGTATCCTGAATAGAATTCCAGCAAGTGTTTACCATTATTATTAGCTTTGTTCTTTTTCAAAATCTTCCCAAAACATTTCTTGTGTCAGCAGCTGTTTTCTTTCATTCCTCAAAAAATTTCTCAACTTCTTAGTAGACCCATTTGTGGAACCACAGGCACTCTCTCATTGTCTAGAGAATAAAAAGCATTATAGGATTTATATAACATCTTTTTTTTTGTAGCTCTTATGTAAAGTTTTGTTCATCTGTTTAACTTCCCTGCTATTTATTAATTCTAAAGATAATTAGTCAGGGATTCCTTTTTCACTTCATGCAGTGTTGATTCTGCTATCATATAGGTTCTCATACTGGAGCAGCTTCTAGATCCACATGTTGTAATATGTGGAATATAGAAATGCCAAATACACACAAGGAAAAAAAGAAATGAGAAGATTATATACATATAAAATCAACCCTACATATGATAGGTAAAATTCAAGAGTTTTGCACAGTAGTGTGTTTTATGCAAAAGCTGATATTACCCATGATTAAAATAAAATTATTATGGGGTGCTTAAGGGTCAAAGCTGTATAACTGAGAGGAGACCTCCACATAGCCTTTAAAGGAATGCGGAGAACCGACCAGGGCTTCTGACCTAATGTCCAATCCTCACATTCTCGTAGTGCACCCTGTTGGGCATCTACCTGGATACTGAACGAACAGTGGGCTGGCAATTTAGGATTTAGCCAACCAAATTGTATTCTTATTGGCTTAAACCAAAATACAGAATGATGGTACAGCTTGACAAAATTTCATGGGGCGTCGCCAGGTTAAACAAGGTTCTTGTTGTTTTCACCAGGGAACCAGGGCGAACAGCGAAAAGTCAGCTACTGGAACAAATCTGAAAACACACCCCAACTCAACACCACCAGAGTTAAATATCGGTACTATTAACATAAGAAGCCTGAATGGCAAAGAAATGGAGCTAGCTGAGGAATTGGATAAGCACAAGATCGACATAATAGGGGTGAGGTGACTGAAACAAAAAAGACAAAAACTGGTGAGATTTTCTGAGCAATAAATACAAAATTGTTATATTCATGCAATGACAATCAAGGAAAAGAAGGAGTGGCCATAGTATTCAACTCTAAATACGAGACTAATCTTCTTGAATGGCAGGCAGTCTCAAGTAGAGTGATGTGGGCAAATATCAGAATGGGGAACTGGAAAATGAAACTTATTTGTGCCTATGGTCCCACAAAAGGTTCTACTAAGGTAGAAGAGGAGGAATTTTTTGAGGCTTTAGAGAAAGCAACTGACAAAATGAAGAATGAAACTTGGGGATCTAAATAGCAGAGTAGGAAATGATTGTCAGACATACAAAAATATTTTGGAAAAATTTGGAGAAAAGAGCAAAGCTAATAATAATGGCAAATACCTGTTGGATTTCTGCTCAGGACATGGACTGGTTATTACTAACACCATGTTCCAACATAAAAATGTGCACAAATTCACATGGAGAGAAAAGGCAAGGAATAAGAAAAGTCTCATTGACAGTGATGTTTTCTCTCTGGTACAGGACACCAGAGTGTACACAGGATTTGAAATTGGAAGCGATCACTATTTAGTCTTGAGCAGGATAAAATCGAATTTCATATTGAAAAGAATAATATGCAAGAAAGTTTTAAAGCAAATAAAAGTTGAGCAGCTCTCTGATATGAACTGTAGACTAAAATACACAAAGATTATTGAAGGAAAAAAAATGAAAGAGTTTGAGAACAGGAATCAAGCCTTGAAGAAAACCCTGATTGATTCAGCCAGCGGTATGTGGTGAGCTTGTCTGCAAGGATAGAAAAATCAGAACTCCATGGTGGACACAGGAAGTTAAGGAAGCAGTGAAAGAAAAAAAATAAAGCATATCAAAAGTTCCTGGCAAATAAGTCAGCTTGTGCTCTTAGAGAATACAGAGACAAATGTAAGAAAGCTAAACACTGTGTAAAACTAGCTAAGCAAAAAGTCATGGGAGGACTTTGGTAAGAACATAGAAAATAAATATCAAGAAGGTGGCAGAATATTCTGGAGGTTGTTGAAGAAGCTTAGAAATGGAGGCAAGATAGATGATAAAGGTGACATGAAAACAGGAGAAAAAGAGATCCTTGAAGTATGGAGTAATTACTTCGAACAATTGCTAAATGAAACAAGCAGTGATAGCACAATGATAAAAAAAAAAACACTTAACAGGCATACAGTCAGGAATATATTTCCATACTTGAAGTAGAAAGAGGCAGCAGGAGTAGATGATATTTGACCAGAAATACTCAAGTATGGTGGTATAAAAGTCATACAGTGGCTGCACTGCATAGTTCAGAAGGCCTAGACAGAGGGACGAATTCCCGATGATTGGAGTAAAGCTCTCATAGTAACCATATATAAAAAGGGAAATAAAACTGAATATGAGAATTACAGAGGTATTTCCTTACTGAGTGTTCCTGGTAAGATTTATGCAAGTATGGCTGAGAAGAATTGTGGAAGTAAAGCCTGGTGAAGAACAAGCTGGGCAGGCCAAATAGTTGCTGTCAGGATCAGATCTTCACTTAGTAGAGAAAATAGAGAAATCATGGGAATATAACAAGGATCTGTATTTAAGTTTTGTCGATTTGGAAAAGGCATGTGACAAGGTGCCAAGAGAGAAGCTATTCAATATGGTGTCAATGGGGCATTATATCAAGCAATACTTAGTCTTTATTTGAGTTGTAAGTCAGCAGTTAGAATTGATGGAAGTACAATGTCGTGTCAACTTTCCCTTAAAAATTCCTATTCTTAATTCTCAATATGGCCATACCTCTGACAAGAATGAAGCTGAGGTCTTGTGAGACAAAGAAATGTAAATGGCGGATGCCAACTTCATTGTCTCAACTCTGTTTCTATCTCCCTATTTAAACTCAAAGAAATTTATTTGTTTTTGCTGCGCCACTTTGAGTCCAGGGAGTTAGAAGCCAGTTAGCATTCACTCTTCTCAATAAATTTTTGTAACTATCAATCGTGACCTGATTCTTAACTATTTCCTGTCTTTAAGAGGTTCGTTTAACTTTTATGAACAAGTGCAGTAGCTCTAGACATAAGGAAAACTAACTTCATTGTAATAACAGAACAATTTAATTTTTCTGAAATAAAGCATACAAGTCATTTATATAAACTTAGTCAGTCTCTCAATCTGAATACACACACATATTATCTCATTCTTGTACACATATTTAAATAAAACACATAAAGATTCATGTTTAAGAATACCAATACTAAATTATATATCACAGAATTACATTACTTTAAAGTTTATACCAAAGTTAAAGATTAGTTACTTAGTTTTTTCTCTCTCTTAAACACTCTAGAAATCAATCAAAACTTTCCTTAATTGTCCTATCCAATTTAACATTTTTTTTCTTTTTCAGATCTGAGTAACATTAATAGTTCCTTTACAAATACATAATACGAAACAATGACATTATTTCTTGCATTTATATTTGGCCACAGTTCTGGTATTGTCTTTTTCCACACACTTCAGATCCTCACAATTAAATTCACAGATTAGAAAATATAAAGTTCGTCTTACTGATTCGCTACACTAAATCTCTAGGCTACTTCAGATTCATTTCATCATAATGATGCCTTGGCCTTCTTTCTGTAATTTCGAATGGACATCCTCATTCTTGTTTTCCACCATTGTCTGCTGGGCTTTCTTTATCTCCGACTGGTAGTTTACTTTGTCTTACGATTATACTTTCCACTAACTAGGGGAACCATGTGGAAGCTTCCCTCCTACCAGTCGGACAATCCATCTCACAGGTGAACAGCAGCAGGAAAAACGTCTCCGAGAAAAAAGCCTTAAACGTAGCAATGCATTCGCTTTTAAACTACCTCTATTTCCTGCTGTCGTTGAACGCACATGCATCCTACTCTCCTTGCGTCTCTCCCAGTACATAGCACCACTCGTAGCAACCAAACTAAACTCTCGTAACTTTCCATAAAATGAAGTGGCGGAAAGCACAATTCTTCACAACAGACTAACTGAAGTTGGCCGTACACTATTGGTATAGTATTTGATTTCTCGTTTCTAACAAAATTGATTGGTTGTTCACATACAAAATTTCCAACTAATTAACTATTATATACTTTGTACACCGAAATTTCACAATACTATATTACAAAATTATGCATAAACGTTCACTTCTGGTAGATTATTAATTTCTTATTTTAAGCGATAAAATTGTTATGTCTTCCGACATAACAACAGGAAGGCGGTTTAATGTTAAATCTGGTGTGAGACAAGGATGTACATTATCCCCTCTGTTATTCATTATCTATATGGATCACATTATGAAGGAAAGTGGTATTAAACATGATATCAAAATTCGAGATGTTAATGTCAGCTCTTTGCTTTATGCAGATGATGTTACACTTCTATATAAATCCGCTACAAGTCTGCAAGATGCCCTGACTAAATTGAATAACTGTTGTAAATAGATATGGTATGAAGGTCAGTAATAAAAAGACAAAGAGAATGAAAATAGACAGAATCATTGAAAATGTCAACTGCTTTGTGAACAGAGAACCTGTGGAATAAGTAAAACATTTCAGCTACTTAGGTACAATTTTTAGTGAAGATGGTAAATTAAATGTGGAAATAGACAACAGAATCAACAAAGCTGGTATGGTAGGAAGTCAATTGAATAAATTCATATGGAATAAGAAAGAAATTAGCTGTATACAAGACAGTGTTCAAACCAGTTTGAACTTATGGATCTGAGTGCTGGGTCAGAAGTAAAACACTTGACCAAAGACTAGAGACTGCAGATATGAGAGTCCTGAAAAAGATTAGAGGTGTGAACAGATGGCATCAATGGCAATATATTAGGAAAGAACTTGATTATTATAGTCAGCATCCAGGAATGCGTTAGCAGAGCTAATCTCAGGTGGTATGGTCACTTAAACAGAATAGGCGAGGAAAGATTAGAAAAACAAGTGTTCTTTGCCAGGTTGGCAGGAAAACGACCCAAAGGAAGAGCAAGATATAGGTGGATTGATACAGTACAAAGTGCCTTAGACAATAGAAATATAAAATCTGATAATGTTAGAATCTTGTCAAGTAACAGACTGATTTGGAGGAAAATTGTAGATTAAGGAAGTTAGTAATGATGTAAATTTTTCGTGTAGTACTATCATATCCTGTATACCCCTTGAGGGTACATGGCAGGAATTTGATGATAAAATTATTATTTTTTTAAATAAGAATTTTGGTCTTTTCAAGAAAGATTTACAAATAATAAACTGGAATATTAATAGTTTTTTTTTTTTCCTCCCTCTCCAGCCAAGTGTAGACTCTATTACAGGAAGTATTGAGTTGCAGTTAATAGAAGAGACATTTGAGGTTTGGATTATTTCCTTCCTTAAAATTATATCATTTATTTAACCATAAGTTACATATCACCAGACCAAAAAATTTAAAAAAAGTTTATTTTGAGACATTTAACATGATCTGTAGTAGGACCTTGCCAGCTTTGCTATTCACTGATCAGCAGTATGAGTTTTTGAGATCCTGTTTTTCAACAACAGAAATATAAAAAGGTTAAGATTTATTCAACCTGTCGTAATACCATAAACCATTGTTTTTTTTTTTAAGTCTTCCCAGCCAAATAAGTTGTTCTCCATTCACATCACATATGCAGGGGGAGAAAAAAATTAAAAACATTTAAGTGAATTGGGCAGAGCAGCCTCTTGTTGTGTACACATATGCAGGTTGATCATAAAGTCACATAACCGAAGTTTGAATTTGTACCAGTTCTTTCCAAATTATTATAATCATTCCTTATGCCACTAGATGTCGCTATTGGAGATGCTGAGTTCACTGTTATATGTAAGGTTGGAAGTGAAATTCCTGTTCCCAGCTTCAACGACATTTCATTTTGTAAAGTTATTTCACTAATTTTTCTTAAGCATCTGTTGCTGAGGAATTTTACCAAAATATCTGGGTACAGCAGTCCCTCAAAAGTCAACAATAACAAGCTTAATACAGCATTTTTGGGAAACTGGATCTGTTGCAGATAGGAATCGCTCTGAAAGACCCTCTATTTTGACTAACGATTAAATGGATGATGTAAAGAGAGCACTGCAGTGTCCCCAACAAAAAAGCCCCAGGAGGCTTTTTCACTGTCAGAAAGCTGAAAGATCGTTACACCTTCATCCATATTGTGTGCATCCACAAAGTGAGGTTTCACCTCACTGTGTGTCTGTAAATAGTCAAAACAATAGGATTTGGTCATGTGAAAAAAAAAAAAAATGCTTTTCATGAAAACATTTTGGAGTTTGGTGTGCAATATCATGCTGTCATATAGTGGGATCCATTTTCTTTGAAACAACAGTGAATAATTCTGTCTACCAAGACATCATCACATAGTTCGTCACACAGCACTCCTTGATGTCAGCGTAAGTTATTGTTGATTCCAGCAAGACAGCCATGTGCCACACGTCAAATAGTACCGTACATTTTGTGCAAATATTTTTCGATGACTGCCTCGCATTGAAAGAATTGTGGACTTCAAGATCACCAGATTTTTTCCTTTGAGGATATCTCAAAGGTATTGTTTATTGGAATGATCCTCTCAACAGCAATTGAAAACAACAATGTGCAGGTGCTTCACAAGGTGGCAGTGACTTTCAACATATGTGTTATTCTGGGTTGCGCGACTTTACATTCATCCTATATAAGATAGCCTGACCTTAAGAAAGCATGTTCTTGTGATTCTAAATTCATCACATTTTTTATTTTTGGAATTGAAATGCTAAGTGGCATATTCTGGTTTTATTATTCCATCAGGTTGATGTAGTTAAGGATGTACAAGCAAATCTACATCAAATGTACAATATTATTATTATTACTACGGGCTACTCCAGGAGTCCTTAGACTCATCGAGGGATCATGTTCACACAACTGTTCAACATTCTCACAGTATCTATCATACCTTGCCTTAAACTCGCTCACTGTCATAGCACCCACAACAGACTCTGGCAGCTTATTCCACTCATTTACCACTCTAAAAGTAAAGAACCCAGCTCTAACACCCCTGCTAACCACGCTCTTGCCCAGCTTCCATGGGTGTCGCCTAGTTCTCCCACCACCAGTCCTGATCTCAAAAATATCATCTGAATTAATCCTATAGAATCCTTTTAGCAATTTGAATGTCTCAATCATATCTCAAACAGGTTGAAGATTTGTGGGTTGCAGTTTCTGCAACCCACAAATCTTCAACCTGTTCTCATATGGTTCATTCCATAGACCTGCTATCATCTTAGTCACTCGCCTCTGGATCCTCTCCACCTCCTCCCCATCAAGAAGGAACCGAGGTGACCAAATCTGGGCACAGTAGTCGAGATGAGGTCTTATCAGGGCTCGGTACTGAGGTACAATAACTTGCTTGTCTCTGCTCGTCAAGTTATTTTTCAACAACCAAGTGAGTTGATGAGCTGATTTAGCTACTTTTGCAATGTGCCCCCTAAACTTCATCTCCTTATCCACCAACACTCCCAAGTCCTTGGCCTCATCAATCTCTTGGAGTACAGTTCCACCAATGTGGTATACTGCTGCTAATCTTTTCACTCCGAAATGCATAACCTTACATTTTGTCACATTAAATTGACGTCCAGAACTCCAATCTATCTAAGTCATCTTACAAGACTTTGACATCTTCTGCGTTTACTATCGCCCTACCCAACTTTGCATCATCAGCGAACAAATGAACTGTCCCACTTAGACCCTTCCCTATATCGTTAATGAACAGATTAAACAGCAGTGGTCCAAGAACAGAACTCTGTGGCACACCACTAGTCACAGGCCGTCTTTTGGACTCTACTCCTGAATAAACTACTCTTTGATATCTCTCCATCACCAACCCTGTATCCATTCCCATATGTTGTAATTTACGGATTAGAATTCCATGTGGTATCCTGTCAAACACCTTTGCCAGGTCCAGCAGTATCACTGTAAACCCATTTCCCTTATCCAGTTCAGCCGTCACCTTGTTATAAAACTTGAGCAAGTTACTGAGGCATGATCTACCCTTCACAAAGCCATGCTGTCCTCTGTACAGTATCTCATTTTCATCAATCCATTCCTGTATTTTTCCTTTGACTACTTTCTCCAAGACCTTGACAACCACTCCTGATATGCTGATCGGTCGGTAATTTGCAACCATAGTCTTGGATCCTCCTTTATGCAGTGAAACTAAGCCAGACCTGAGACTCAGATTAAACAACATGGTCAAGGGCACTGATAATTCATTAGCCGCTTCACGCAAGACCCGTGCCGGTATACCATCCAATCCCACAGATGTATTCACATTAAGGTTCTGTAATAGACTATTCACCTCCACTTCATTCATCACAATTCCCATATAAACTAATGGTTCCTTCATTTTTTAAACGTCACCACCTAGATGATATACTTTTGCAAAGTGCACGCTCAGTAACTCCACTATATCGACTGGTTCAGTGAACTCTTTACCATCGTCATTCCTTAAAATCATTTTGCCATGTACAGTTTTTTTCTTGCTTGCAGCATATTGAAAGAACTGTTTGGGATTCTCTTTTGCTTGCATAGCTAGTTTCCTTTCATAATCGGCTTTTGCTGTTTTTACCACACTCGTTACCCTTCTGGCCTGCACTTTATACCGTTCGTGTTCCTGCAGGTCACCCCTTTCTTTAAATTCCCTCCATAGTTGTTTCTTTTTTTGCAGCTCAAGCTTAATGGTGTTATTCATCCATTTAACCCTTCCTTGTTTCACTATTCGGACCTTAGGTATACAAATCAGCCATAACCTCCTGTAAATGCTCTTTGACCACTTCCCATGCTCTATCGACGTCCAGCCCTTGCAGTTGTACATGCCATGGCACTGATCCAAGCAATCTCCTAAGCTTGTCATACTTGCCAGCACGGTAATTCCACATATACCCTGTCTTAATCACAAATTTCACACCTTTAGCCACCTCCCAGGTCAAGACCTTATGATCACTCTCACCAATAGGTGGCAACATGGTCATATTCTTTACAGTCAAATTCTCAGATACTATTACCAGGTCAAGCACACTCACACCCCTAGTATTTTCAATTACATGCTGTTTCAGATAGTTATCCCTTAATATTTGAATAAAATCCATTTCCTTCCTCACATGTGTCCTCTCCTCCTTCCAATCAATGTTACCATAGTTGAAATCCCCCATAATAATTACCCTCCTTCCACTCATTTCATCAATTTGTTTATGCATACCATCTCCACCATCTATTCCATCACCTGGTCTATAGCAGCACCCAACTGTATATTTTATTCTGCCAGTGTCAATCTCACACCAAATAGCCTCAAATGAGCTCCTTTCACTATCCTGCAATACTTCAATTCTTCTTGGCTGCAGTTCATCAGCTATCATCAATAACACTCCTCCCCCAATTTTATTCTCTCTGTCCCTACTAAACATACTATAACCTACACATTCTATCCCACTAACTATATCATCTTCCGTCAGCCATGTTTCACTAATGCCAATAACCTGTGGCCAGGAAGAGCCCATCAAGGCCAAAAATTCTTCCTTCTTGTTCCTAATACTCCTGGCATTAGTATACATGAATTGCAGTGATCCCTTTGTCCCACCCCTATCTTGATGCGTTATTCTAAATGTCCCATTCCCATTTTTTGTCCTTAGTGCTGGCTCAGGTACATTATATACATTTTTACACTCAACTGTCTCACTGATGTCTGGATATCCACTTCCCCCCCCCCCTCCTTGGTAGTTCTAGTTTTCCTGGTTCTGCACATCCATTTTCACTTCATTCAGCAACACTCTTTCCAGTCTCCGCACACCATCCATCTTGTATAAGTCCTTTCGCCCATCAAACTCATTCCACACGTCCACGAATTCCACACCACACCGTCTGCATAACCTGCGCATAATGTCATTTGCGATTATGGCCCTCCTTCTAAACTCCTCTCTGTCATACCGCGGTAACAGACTCGCCATTCTAACTCTGTCACTCTTTTCTTTCGCTACCTTTAACAATACTTTCAAGTCCTCTCTCATAAAAAATTTATCACCTTTCAATTCATTCGTACCCGCCACAATTGTTAATTCTTTCACCCTCTGTTTTTGCACTCTAATACTCTCACTTACATCCTTAAATTTCGCACCCAGTAAGTACGATTTAGTTACACTCCCATCTATTACTCCTCTTAATAACAAGTCACCATACAACACTCTTCCCTTCATTTCGGAAACTCTCCCACGCTGTTTATTTACGTTAGCCGAATCACTCTGGAAAGAGTTTTGCAGGTGCTCTAGTTGCCGCTGCGCATTTTGTATCACTGCGCACAGCCTAGCGATCTCACTTCCTACAAATAATTCCTCATTTTTTTTATCATTCAAACCATTTTCTCTTTCTGTATAATTGCTCTCACTCTTTCTTAGATCACCGCTCACATTGCCATCTTGTACACCGCAATTCCCTATCGATCCACTATTTTCACTCGCATTCTGGCTTTCTTCAACCATAACTGTCTCACAACCTGACACATACTTCGACTCCTCACTTTGCATACACTTTCTACACATTCTCCCACCACTATCACTTTCAATCCAAACTCCAGCCTCATTTGGGAATGCATACATTCCACACACATCACATTGGACAAATTCTCTCACATTATAGTTTTTGAACAATGGCGTCGTATTTTTGGACGGCATTATCTTACGTCGCATTGGCGCCATATTCAAATCTATGAAACGTATCGTTAAATACTAAATTAATTAACGGAATTTACACCAAAATCACACAGACACAACAAGCTACCAAATTTAGACAATATTACGTTAGGATTTTTAACATATATTCTAATTTCCATTCAAAATTGTACTTAGCTTTCGAGAGCTCCCTGAAAACACGACCGTTCGCCTGGCCCTCTAGCGGCGAATATCCAAAATTCTATTTCATTTGATCTCCCAAATGACAGTTGGGCTCGTTTTACTATCTGTTGCATATTGGCATTGTGATTTTGTTTTACTATCTTACAGGTTTTCAGTAAACAAACATCATTTTCCTTCAAAGGAAATAGAGATTTTATTATATTCAAGAACAATCCTTAAATTTGAATGGTTTTAAAAAATTATCTGAATTTTTTAAGTGCAACTTTTTTTTTTTTTATCTAGTTATTACAAAAGGGACTGATCCATTGCCAACAGTAGGTTAGTTAAAATTAGAAAGAAAAAGCTATTTTAGAAGCATCATGGCTTAGCCAGAAAATTTTCAGTATCTGAATTTCATTTTCTGTTATTCACCAAAAATAGTTTGAATTGTTATGGGATGCTATCTATTAAAGGATTATATTCATTAAATTTGGGGGTAAAAAAAGTCTATAGATCATTACTCTATCTCTATTAGTCACATGACTTTCAAAGTGACATAATTTCTAAATAATGATTGTTCATGTCTGTTTTAGTTGCAGCTTTTCCTGTTATCAAACCTAGATGTGGCATAAGAAAAGTTCAAATATTGACTCTTCCAGTGCCTGGTATTATTAATATTACCTATTATATAGTATTACCTATTTTGCAAACAGACATCAGAAATATCCAATAATTTAGGATTTCTGTACAGTTTAATTAGCAAGGCTTAATTTTACATGGAGCAACCTCATTACTTACTCTCAAGGTCAGACATTTTCATATATGTCTCATGTTTAATTCTTTATTAACTTAACATTACTTCTTCAGATAATGTCTAATATTTATGTCAGACTTAACAACCCACTCTAAAATAGTCAAAACTGGCATAGAATATTTTCATGTTGGATGAATTAGATTTTCCAGTTTTATACATGACTAACTCAGAAGAATTAAGAGGATATTCTATTCAAGCAATGATGATCAGAGAAAGGAAGGAGTAACTGTAATATTCAATACTAAACATGAAGATTACTTGAACCTGGCTGCCAGTCAAGTTAGAGTGATGTGGATAGAGTAGTAGAACCTCCTGTGGAACCACTGGCATAATTTTTTGTATCAGCAGTCCCACAAGAGTTCTACTAGCAAAGAAGTAGAGGAGTTTTTCAAGTCATTACAAGCAACTTGATATAACAGGAAAAGCTGGTTCTAGTAGGAGATAAAACAGCAGTGCAAGAAAGGAATTCTAGACAGAAATGTTTCAGGAAAATTTGGAAAAAAATGCCAAAACTAATAATAATGATAAGTACCTGCTGGATTTCTGTTAGGACATGAAATAATCAATGCAAAACACTATATTCAGACATAAAAATGTACATGAATTAATGGATTTTATATAGATATTGATCATAGTTTAGTTTGAGTAGGATAAAAATGAGAAGAAAACTATGTGGGAATCTGGAAGTAAATGCTTCCTAATTTTTCCCCCAAAAATATAATTTATTTATCAAAAGCCAATGAATAACCCATATTTCTTGATCATTTTCTCATTTTTCAACATCACTATCATACTATATACACACTTTTGTCATCACTGAGTGATGACATATGCTGACCCCCATCAAAGAACAGTTATCAATGGCAGAATCACAATTAAGCTTGCTATCATTAGCATTCAATAATGTGTGAACAGAGCTATCCAAGGTGATATGGTCATTTAAAGTTGAGTAGCTTTTGTAAGTAAAATGTTTGTATAGTTCCAACTATACAAACATTATGAGAAAAAATGAAGCAAACATTGATTTATTCATTTACAGAGGCATGTGGTGAAGTTGCCTGTAAGGATAGAAAAATAACACTACCATAGTGGACACAAGAAATTGAAGAAAGCATTCCAAAAACTCTTAGCAAATGAGTTGGCAGATCTAAAAAAAATAGAGCTTAGTCCTGTGTAAAACTAAACAAAATAATTAAACTGTTTCAATATAGGTACGCCTTAGCTGACATACATTGGAAAATTAAAGACAGAAACAAACTTATGTGAAACAAATTTATAAGCTGTAAAAGTTTCACCTAAGTATCAAAGGCATCTTCAGTACAATAGCAACAACGATGGAACACAAAGTAAACTATAATGAAGAATTTGCATAAAAATTGTTGTAATAATATTTCCCAGAAAAGCCTAGCAGCTCTCCTCACATAACCACTCTATAAGTAATCTATTTTATGTACAAGTTAAGTTAAGTTTTCTTCCAAAGGATTATGTTTAGTTGAGATGGCATGTTCTGCTGGACCAGACTGATCAAGATACTGGATATGATTCATGCTCCTCACAATGGCTGCAGATCTACCAGACTACACAAAGTAAGACAAACCATAGTAGCAGGGGATCTTGTAGACACTTGGAAGGCTTTGTGATGGAAGCTTATCTTTAGATGAAGAAATTGTCCTGGCAGGACAAAAGGATACTGCAATATGTTCAGAAATTACTTTAATAATATATGGGAGTGGAATCCAAGTGATATCTTCAGGGCTAAAGGCTTTCTTTATAAAGGTTTCATAAAAGCAGATTTGATATAATTCAATTCTTTCTGTAAAACATATATTACAAGCACGATGTAATAAGGTCTTAGTGGTTCCGACTTTTTGACTGGGATGATGATCAGACAGCATGGATATAATAATGAGTATAAGTTCCTTTTCTAAAAACTGAAAATTATAAACTGCTATCTGGTTGACAAATAACACAGTCCAACACAATTTTTGCTGACTTTTATATGAGACTTGTGTTTTACTAATTTCAAATACCAAACCCATTTTACTCTATCACGTCAGGTTTTTCCTCTACGGCATTTTCTTTTTGCTAATTTTAAGGAGGCAATACTATTTAGAGGATCAAAAAAATCGATTTTTTAATATTATTTTCTGAAAGTATGTACTTTTAAAAATCTGTTCCTAACTTTTTATCAAGAAATTCGAAAAATTCCCGAAGATATAGCCTATTATTCAAAGCGGTGCGCTCACCTCTCTCGCTGGTTAGTAAACGAATAAATGCGTAAGAACCTGCAACGGCACGTACTGGCACTTTGAATGCAAGAGAGGCCGATAATTAGATACGTAACTACTTAAGAATATTTATAAAAAAAAATAACAATTTTACTTACACGAGTTTCAGGGAATAAATTTTTGTTTGTAGCAATTTCTGCTGTCTGTTCTGTTTTGGCAATCCCTTTGAATACTCCAACAGTAGTCGGCCATCATGTGAGAATCATATCTTCCTTGGTACCAATCTTCCATAGTTTTTAAGTCTTGACAAGCGAGAGCGGTGAGCGCTCCGATTCTGATCTGCGCACCACTTTGAATAATAGGCTATATATTCGGGAATTTTTCGAATGTCTTGATAAAAAGTTAGGAACAGATTTTTTAAAAGTACATACTTTTAGAAAATAATATTAAAAATCAATTTTTTTGATCCTCTAAATACAGGATGTCCCAGAATTCACGCAAGAAGCAATTTTGATAGAAAACGCAGGTTTTTAATTAAAAATTGTAATTTCTTATTGATTCATACAGTATAGGGTTATGCATGGAATAGCATATCGGGTAAATGGCCTCCACGGCTTTGCTGGCACATACGCACTCTTTTGTCAAAATTTTGCATAAATGTGGCTGAATTTCGTTGATACAGCGCTCAATTTCCTCCTTCAAGGCGTGGGTGGTCATGGGCTTGTTGGCATAAACCTTAAGACTTCAAAGAAAAAAGTCCAACAGCGTTAAGTCACATGATCTGGGCGGCCAATTCTGATCACCAAAACGGGAAATTACGCGACCAGGAAATGATTCATCCAGTAATTGAATTGTTTCTCGGGCTGTATGGCATGTGGCACCATCTTGTTGAAACCACGTCGTCCACATCCATATCTTGCAGTTTAGGCACAAAAAAACTGGCTTATGTCGCGATAGCGAGCACCATTAACTGTTATTGCCTTACTAGCCGCATTTTCGAAGAAGAAGAATGGACCAATGATGCCTCCAGCCCAAAATCCGCACCAAACAGTGACACGTTGGGGATGCATTTGTTTCTCAACAATCACTCCTGCCTTTTCTGAACCGCAAATGTGACAATTTTGTCGATTAACGAAGCCATCAAGATGAAAATGAGCCTCATCGCTGAAGATTATTTTGTTCGAAAAATAAGCATCCAGTTGTTGTTGTTCCATAATCCATTCAACGAACTCTCTTCACTGTGTGTGGTCAGTAGGCTGCAGTTCTTGAGTCAATTGAACTTTGTAAGCAGAAAGATGCAAATCTTTCATGAGAATACGCTGTAGAGAGCTTCTCGAAATGCCCATTTCAAGACCACGGTGCCGAATTGATGTTCCTGGACTCTCAGCAACACTCTCACGAACTGCTTTGATGTTTTCTGTTGAACAACGTGTTAAAGGATGGCCAGAGTGTATAAGATCACTATTTGATCCAGTTTCCTTGAATTTTTTAATTAATCTTTTCACAATTGAAGTTAAATCACTATTCCGACCATATTTTATACGAAAATTGCGAATAACTGCCAAACCTTCATTATTTTTAAAATATTGCTCAACAATGAAAATGCGTTGCTCTTTCGTGTAGCGCTCCATTTTTAATAACCCTGAACTGTCAGCTGTCACGCTGTCTTTTTTTCTCGTTGGCAGTACTTTACTGCACAAATGGCGCTAAATTTAAATCTTGCGTGAATTTTGGGACACCCTTTAGTACTGCCTTCTAAAAATTAGCAAAAAGGAAAATGCCATAGAGGAAAAATGTTTTTGATATTTGAAATCAGCACACCCAAATGAGCAGAAAAGAATTTTTTTTTTGTTGGCCAGTGTAATTAAAATATCTAAAAAGGGTAGTTGATTGTTTTTCTCCTCAATTAACCAAAACTTCCTGGCAAGCAAGATAATATGTACTTTTTTTTGCTTTTATTTATTTATGAATAAAAGGCATGGATAGAACTTTGGGGAAAATGTTTACCAACATGGTTGGCCAAATGGGTAGTGTACCTCTTCTCCGTCTGTATGATGAAAATCATTAATATTGTATATCTGTATTTCAGATAGTTATTGAAGAAATCCATCATTATTATCCTTTTAATAATATTCATTGCAAGCTGTGAATTTTCTCATTGTTTATCAAATACAGAGGCAGCTCAATAAGTAGGAAGACTACATGTATTTTGATCATCTTAAAAAAAAAAAAATGCTCATGAACTACATACCTACCTCTGTGGGGTTTATTAACCCCACAGAGGTAGGTATAAAGTACTTGTTAGATGTGGCCAAATCTTGTTCTCATTCTTTTTTTTTTAAATGCAGTCACCACCTATTCTCTTTCTTAATGGCTTCCACCCACCCACAATAAGAAATTTGTTCTTTATTACCATGAAAAAACATTTGCTTTGCATCTATCCTGTACAGTTTTTTTTTCACCAATATCCGTTTGTCTATTCTATTATACCCCACCTTCTCAAATGTTACAGTTATCTTCCATTTCCACAAAACCTTAGGTAGAAGGATTTAAGCACAGCGACCAAATTCAAGTCCTTGAAGAGGAATGGTGACATTCTCATGAAAACTGCAACATGCCATATAAACTTAAAATTCCTGCAGCAGTCTGGAATCTCAACTTGGCAACACTGATCCATTCACCTCTGTCCACATTACCACGCTAAAGAACACCTTATCAAAATTGTTCCTTATCAACGTTTCCAACTCTGCATCATCAGCAATAACACATGCTCTATCCAGATTTGAATCCTATTTAGAACTTTCTTCTCTTTTCCTCACCTGCAGCAAAAAAAAAAAAAAAGATAAGAAACAACCATATATCCTTTCTCAGAATATCCACAACTTAATCAGCAGTGATCTGTGATGTTTTCTTTTACTGTAACCAGTAAATCACAGTCAACTGGAGACTGCATGGAAAATTGAATAGATGGCTTCACGGGCAGAACCATCATTATTAGTATTCAAGATTTTGTGATAGCCTTGCTTCAGGTTTCCTGAAGAAAAATAGCTAGAAATAAAAAATCTAATGAATTGAAATAGAAATACTAGTGCTACAGAAAACAAAAATGTTAAGAGCTGAACTTGTTATACATTTGTAAGTAAACTAATGATGAAATGTGTTGATGTAGTATCTTGTGTTCCTAAAGTATATTCTGTTGATTGTATCTTTTGGCTGACTCAGCCTACTAGATATAAAAAGCCAGATTAATTCTTTGCACATTCTCCTAATCCATGTGCTAATATCTCAACATATTGTATCTTTCTTTCCCAGCATAATTATTTCCATCTGGATGATATATATATATATATACACACACACACACACACACACTGACATAGTGAGTTTTTTATAATTCAGATATCTACTGTATCATCTTCCCACCTCTTGTATTCAGAGCTCTTATAGCGCTAATCTGAAAATCTTGCTCTAGAGACCAAACAAACCTTTTTTTCCAAGATACTTCAGCTGTGAAAATCATCTATGCCATGAAGGATTCAAAACAGCCTTTTGGTTTTTTTGGTTTGGTGGCAGGGTACACTATTCACATTATCAAACAAGCCAGTACTAAACTCTTTAGTATTTCCTTTAGTCTGTTTTTGTTACAAAATGTTGTGTTCTAGCCTGTGGTTTGTACAATACTTTCCTCATTTTTTTTTCCAACATAACTTTTTTTTTTATACATGTTTAAAGTTGCTATTCACTCCATTTGACTATCTTAGCAGATAGTCAAATGGAGCACTAGACTGTACTTTTTAAAATTAAAACGTTCAGTTAAAGCTTTCCATGTCTGGATTGCATAGCTGCTTCCAAGCTCAAGGTAGAATATCCTCCTCATCAAATCATTTGTTTTTAAGAGCCGCATATTTGACATCTAGCAACTGTGATAAAAGCTAAATACTCTATATGTCATAAGGTAACTTTAAAATGGAAGGTACTGTCATTCCACTTATTGCACTGCCTTTGTACTTTTTGATGAAAAAGTGATTAATTATTCCTTTATGATGTTTCAGAAAGAAACATGTGACAAGGAAAAGTGCCCAAATTAATTAACTTGTTCATTATATACTAACTCCTAATTTCTTATGCTTTAGGAAACTTTCGGGAACATTTTTCTTCTGACTACATTGCATCCCTGCCTGAATTTTTATATCTTATTTCAAATATTAAGTTCATCTATGATTAATACTGTCAAGATATTTCAGTCAAATGGTTTACTTTTCTTGATCTCTTTGGGGCACAAGGTAGTTAGTTCTCTAGCTTTTACATTAATTTCTCTTCTCGCCCTGTTTATTACTAATTTGTTTCAAAATTAGTTACTAACATACATGCAAAGACCAGTATATGAAAGAAGTTACATTCCAGAAAGAGCAGGACAGCTATATCATACTTATCATTCTTTGTGGATGTAAAGCTATACTGTTATTTTTGTAAAAATTTTACAAAAATGTTTTGAGTCCTAAAGAAGATATATTTTTATACTGTATAGAATTTTATAAATAAATTTTTTTTTTTAAATAAAGCATGTGTGTATTCATGATTAGTTTTAGCACTCAAATGTTAACTGATATTATTGAAGGAATTTGTTCCATTCTTGAAAAGAAACACTGGGGGACCCTTCTATAACCTATGAAACATAGGTTGAGAAATTATTATTTCATTGATTTATAGAGAAGGAAGGATAAAATAGTGGAAAGCAAACCAAAAAGCAGTCTTTCTCAATGTGACCATTACCTTTCATGACATTCACTGCTAGTAATTATCCACTAGTTTAGCATTTTGTAAAATATTATTGTGGAGATTATACCAATATGTATTTAAACTGTTGGACTTATTATGCTAAGTTGAATGGGTTAAAATTTTTTTATTAAAAAATAAGTTTCCACAAAAGCAGACTATTATTTTAAATACATTTTTTCCCCCTAACCAAAGTTTTAGTTATGCAACTCAATTAATTCATCTATTCTAAAATGATTGTGCTGGGATATTTGAATCATTAGGTGTCACATTTCAACAGATAAAATTTGTGAGAGAGCAAATTAATTGCATCTTGGCCTGATCCATATTTGATAAGTGTATCAATGATATAATTAATCAAAAGATGCCCAAATAGAAATGGACTAAGATAAAATTTTTCCCATCAAAAGTGAGTTAAGACAGATATAAAGATGCTGTAAAACTGTCATTTATTCCAGCAACATTGTCATCCCCCCCCCAAAAAAATGCCATCATTCACAGTTTTTGTTCTTATATTTGAAATATAGTCATACATTTCTGGATGATAACATCAATTTAGTTAATATTATGAATACTTAATTAGAAAGATGGGGTGCTTAAGGGTCAAAGCTGTATAACTGAGAGGAGACCTCCACATAGCCTTTAAAGGAATGCGAACCGACCAGGGCTTCTGACCTAATGTTCAATCCTTACCTTCTCATGGTGCATCCTGTTAGGTATCTACCTGGATACTGAACGAACGAAGATGGACTGGCAATTTGGGATTTAGCCGACCAAATTGTATTCTTATTGGCTTAAACCACAATATTAAGATAAGTACCAGATCGACATAATAGGGGTGAGGTGACAAACAAAAAAGACAAAAACTGGTGAGATTTTTCTGAGCAATAAATACAAAATGTTATATTCATGCAATGACAATCAAGGAAAAGAAGGAGTAGCCATAGTATTCAACACTAATTAGAGGCTAATCTTCAATTTCAGGCAGTCTCAAGTAGAGTGATGTGGGCAAATATGAGAATGGGGAACTGGACAATAAGACTTACTTGTGCCTATGGTCCCACAGAAGGTTCTACTAAGGTAGAAGTGGAGGAATTTTTTGAGGCTTTAGAGAAAGCAGCTGATCCTTGTTGGGGATCTAAATAACAGAGTAGGAAATGATTGTCAGACATACAAAAATATATTGGAAAAATTTGGAGAATAATGGCACATACCTGTTGGATTTCTGCTCAGGACATGGACTGGTTATACACAATGCTCCAACATAATAATGTGCACAAATTCACATGGAGAGAAGAGGCAAGGAATAAGAAAAGTTTCATTGACTATGTTATTGTTGACAGTGATGTTTTCTAACATCACTATCAATATTTCTGGTGCAGAACACCAAAGTGTACAGAGGATTTGAAATTGGAAGTGATCACTATGTAGTCTTGAGCAGGATAAAATTAAGTTTCATATTGAAAAGAAGAACATGTAAGAAAGTTTTCAAGTGA
The DNA here is from genome assembly GCF_054136105.1 of Typopeltis vanoorti. Classification (NCBI taxonomy): domain Eukaryota; kingdom Metazoa; phylum Arthropoda; class Arachnida; order Uropygi; family Thelyphonidae; genus Typopeltis; species Typopeltis vanoorti. The sequence continues at coordinate 83,481,032 of NC_143568.1, forward strand.
ATAAAAGTTGAGCAGCTCTCAGCTGTGAACTGTAGACTAAAATACAAACATGATTGATGAAAAAATGAAAAGTTTGAGAACAGGAACCAAACCTTGGAGATTCAGTGGCAAATCCTGAAGAAAAAACTGATTGATTCAGCCAGAGCCATGTGGTGAGGTTGTCTGCAAGGATAGAAAACTCAGAACTCAATGGTGGACACAGGAAGTTAAAAAGGCAGTGAAGGGATAGAAGAAAGCATGTCAAAAGTTCCTAGTAAATAAGTCAGCTTGTGCTCTTAGAGAATACAGAGACAAATGCAAGAAAGTTAAACACTGTAAAACTGGCTAAACAAAAGTCATGGGACGACTTTGGCAAAAACATAGAAAATAAATATCAAGAAGGTGGCAAGATATTCTGGAGGTTTGAAGAAGCTCAAAATTGGAGGAAAGAGTGCTGTAAAAGGAATTAGAGATGATAAAGATGACATGAAAACTGGAGAAATAAGCTATCCTTGAAGTATGGAGTAATTACTTTGAAAAATTGCTAAATGACTAGGCATGCAGTCAGGAATACATATCCATACTTGAAGTAGAAAAAGCCATCAAAGGCCTGAAATGTGGAAAGGCAGCAGGAATAGATGATATTCGACCAGAAATGCTCAAGTATTGAGGTCTAAAAGTCTTACAGTGGCTGCATTGCATAGTTCAGAAGGACGAATTCCAGATGATTGAAGTAGAGCTCTCATAGTATCCATATACAAAAAGGGAAATAAAACTGAATGTGAGAATCACAGAAGTATTTTCCTACTGAGTGTTCCTGGTAGGATTTATGCAAAGATACTTGAGAAACTGGCGAGAAGAATTGTGGAAGAAAAGCTTTGTGAAGAACAAGCTGGATTCAGGCCAAATAGAGGCTGTCAGGATCAGATCCTCACTGTACGACAAATATACTGCTCAAAACATTTAACGGATATTCATGTAAAAATGTATAATTTGTAATAAATATTGATTATTTAAAAAATATGTCATCAATTACGCTTTATCCATAAGTAAGAAATATTTATTCATGTATTAAGTACCCAATAGTTATAATTATTTGCAGAAATTTATAATTATCTGACAGAAACTAAAATATCCCTTAATTCAGTGTTTCTCAATCATGTCCACGACGATGGGACAGATGGTCCACAGGCAGACTTAAATTAATTAAATAAATATATATTTTTTAGTTATCCAAACAAATTAAAATTGAATAAGTAAAAATTATTGAAATCAAATGGAGACTTAAAAAAACAAATAGCTTCACAATGTTCAAAGGTTGAAGCAATAAAACTATATTGTTGTTCACTTCATCCCTCTTTTATTGCTCGTCATTCTGGCACTACAATAATTTGTAGTGGCAGGGTGAAGTGAACATGTGTTATCCACATTTTAACCAATTGCTTGTTGTTTATTGATTTTTATACCTTCAGAAGTTTGTCGTGAGTTAACCCCAATATTTATATATTTTTCGGAAATGTTTTTTTATAATGGAAAGGTGGCTTAGAACTAGGCTTTGAAAAGAAGAGCAAATGAAACAGGTGATGCTAACCCTAATTGTGATACACATGTTGTCACTGCGAGTAAATCTGAAAATCTGATGCTATTAAAGTAGAAGAAACAAGCAGTTCATATTTGGAATTTGGGTTTACTTAGTGTGGAGATAAAAGTGAACAGAAACCTCAATGTGTTTTGTGTTATGAGTGTTGTCGAATGAGTGCATGAAACCTGCAAAACTCCAACATTTAGAAACTAAACATTGTGATGTGAAAAATAGGCAAATTGAAAAAAAAAGGCAATTTCAGCGACACTTAGCGACATTAAATCATGGGAAAGATGTAGTTTCGGCCATGGGTTCGATTAACAGCAAGGCACTGGAAGCATCTATCTCTTAAGTTTGCGCATAGTGAAAACAGGGAAACCTGATTCTATCGGGTAAAATTGATTACTTCCAGCTATAAAAGATGTGGTAAAAACTATGTTTGGCAACAAGTTGCTAGAAGATGTTGATTTGACTCCTCTTTCGATGACACTGTAGGTTGCAAAATTAATGATATGGGAGGTGAAGTAGAATCTCAGTTAATCGAAAGAGTTGAGAAGAGCCCTTATTATGCATTACAGATGATGTGCAGTTAATATGGTACCTAAGATATGTGCATGATAACAGCATTCATAATGATATTCTGTTTTGTAGAACTTTGTCATCCCAAACAACTGGAGAAGAAATATTTCACACTCTCAATAATTACATAATACACAAAAGGGATCCAGTGGGAAAAATGCATGGGCTTTTTTTTGTTCAGATGGAGCTCGTGCCATTAAAGGCAGGCATAGTTGGCAGTTGTTTCTATGGTCAAGGAAGTGGCTCCGGCTGTGAATAGAGTATATTGTTTATGAAACAATGTATGACATAGGGAAAGGTTGGCCTCTAAAGGAATGCCACCAGAATTTAAAACTATATTATACAACGCTATAAAGCTAGTTAATTTTATTAAGGCTCGACTATTAAATAACAGGTTATTTTCAGTACACTGCGATGAAATGGACAGTGAATATATATAACTTTTGCTTCATTCTGAAATTTGCTGGCTTTCCAGGAGCAAAATACTAACAAAATTATTTCAATTAAGGCATGAAGTTTTATTGTTTGTAAATGAACGTAATTCTAATTTTGTTGTTTCCAATTCACTCCTTGTTGATGAAGCATGGTTATCGACATTATCTTATCTTTCAGACATTTTTTTTAAAATTAAATGAACTAAATCTCTCCCTTCAGAGAAATTCTTTAACTGTTCTTGATGCCTATGACAAAATAAAGGCATTCGAGAGAAAAAAACAAAAACTGGTGTTATTGATTAGATATATAAACGACTGACAATTTGCACCTTTTCCAACATTGGAATCCTTTTTAGTGGAAAATGATCTTTTTGTTGATTCTGAGTTTCTGGAAAGGTTTGTGACCACCTCAAAACTGTGAAACAGAATTTTGAAACATATTGTCCGAATAACTTTTATAAGAAATTTCTGTGGGTTCGTGATCCATTTCAGGCTTGCAGTCACGAGAATGACCTTTTGTTATCGAAAAAGGAACAGTTAATTGAGCTTTCAAGTGACAGTGGTTAAAATGCAATTCCGTGATCTTGGTTTGGCTAGATTTTGATCTCGTCTTCAGTGAGAAGTGAATTTCCCGAATTATCTGAAGAAGCATTGAAAATCGTCCTGCAGTTTTCTACAACCTATCTTTGTGAGAAAGGATTTTCATTGCTCCTTCAAATAAAAACAAAATATGAAATCGTCTTAGTGTGTGTGTGTGTCGATCTTCGACTGAAATTGACCAATATTGAGCCAGATCTCCAGCAACTCTGCAAAGGCCGAGAAGCTGAACCATCTCATTAAAAGTAGTGACATAATTATATTGTGTTATTTATTTGGACTACAGTTTCTGATTATTCTTGTTACTGGTTTTGGAATTAATCCATTTCCCAAATCGGACAAAATCTAGGATGAAACAAAAGTTATGAAAAGTGATGTCACAGTGAGGCTCAGCTCTGCTGGCTAGGAGGATAGCAGCCCATGTCTCATTTAGCGAAATTCCGTATCTCGTACAGTCGCTTGTGGGAATATGTGGCAGAGTACACCGAATCCGTCACATGCAGATCACAATGTAACGAATACAAGCAGCACACAGGGTGGATATAAATAAAATCACCACATGATTAATGAATCTGTCAGATTTATAATGACCTGTTGTGCCTCTGGATAATCACATGCGTACGACCACGTGGATGGAATCAGAGAGTGCATGAAGATAACAGTTGTAGGGCTATTTCATGAGTATGGGCAGATGAATGGGGATAACATATAAAATATAAATGTCGCTGTGGCTAGATGAATGAAGGTAATCTCAGGTGGTATGGTCACTTAAACAGAATGGGCGAGGAAAGATTAGCAATACAAGTGTTCTCTGCCAGGTTGCCAGGAAAACGACCCAGAGGAAGACCAAGATATAAGTGGATTGATACGGTATCTTCTAAGTGCCTTAGAAGATAGAAATATAAGATATGATAATGTTGGAGTCTTGACAGGTAACAGACTGATTTCAAGGAAAATTGTAGATAGGAAGTTCACATGATGTATATTTTTCATGTAGTACTATTATATCCTGTACATGGCAGGCATTTGATGATGATTAGAAAGAGTCATCAGCCTTAATATACTAAACATTGGGTAATGATAATAACCAAATTGATGAAATATGGTTATCCTGAGGGAGGTGATTTTCTACTTCAAAAAGTAAACTATATCTTTATTTATTTTTACTTCTGGGCAGTTGGTTTAGTATTAACAGTTAAATGAATTATACTGGGGGGGGGGGATTATTTTACAGAAGCATGAGTAAAGAAAAATTTTTGCATAAATCTTAGGAGATAATCTAATTGTATACATAGGCAATTGACTTTACTTAAACTTTCCTTGCTTTGTATCCAATAATGTTATAGCACACAAACTTTTCCAAAACAAAGATATTTCATGTGCACACTTGTAAAATAAAGATGAAAACAAGTATAATTTACATTCTTTCCTATCAATATTATTGTGATAATATCATTTTTCTACTTGCATATACAAATATTACTTCTGCTATTGAGTTAACCCTGACTATCTACCCAGGTTTACATCCTATTGATCATCATTTACTTAGGTGTAGAACAGTTTCCTGCTGACCACTGGGTAGAGCCAAGGCTTAGCACAGTGTGTCTGGCAGAATCCATGCTGAGTATCCTGGGTTGATGATGTTCTAAGAGATTTTTTTTGAGATAACTCGTAGTTTTTGGGAACCTTCTTGGACTTAAAAAAGATTAAACCAATTTAGGTTGTAACCCGTTTCATAATGCATGACATGGGTAACTTGACATGAGGTCAACTGTTTTTACATCTAATGAAGATATTTCACATACAGATTTGTTTGCTCATACTTGGTAAAAGAAGGATGAAAACAAGAATATAATTTGTCATGTATACTTGCTACAACCATTTAATGGATAGATATTGGTTATACTGTGTACTTATGATGGGAAATCTTGAAAACACAATGAAAAGCAGAATATTTGAACATGTGGTGCAATATAATTCCAAGGCAACTTGGTGTGAAGTTAAGCTTTAATAGTATGCAACTAACAGCACTGAAGATAGGAATGGTGTGTATGAAGCATCACCAGATTAGAGGTGGAATCAGAGGAATTACCATGTCAACATAATTTGGGTTACAAGTGCAACAAAATCCTAAATGGTCAACAATTTTTTTAAATATTAACTAAAGAATTATTCAGGCAATATGGATCAGAGAAAGGAAGAATGAAGTAAACAAGAAGTGAATATGTTGAATGACGATGGGACACATTCAAAATTAGGTTGGTTTGTTGCCTTGGATTTTCGGCCAGAGCAACTTGGGCTATGAAGCCAGTGTATTCTCTCCCTGTTAATTGTTCTTAACAATGGCTTGTCTGTTTTGTATGATGATAAATGTTCTTCATGTGAATGACAAGATTCATACCAAAGGATATAATCGATACTGACTGAGCTATAGAAGCAGCATTAGAAATAAATCCAAGATTTGTGTTCAAGTTAATAATTCAAACTGTCATAGTATCCTCTGTGCCTCATCTACTATTATATTTATTCACAGACCCAGGCAAACAGCAACAAAAAGTCAGCCATTAACATCAATGGAAAGTAAGCAGAGAAGTTAGAGCCATATTGACATAATTGGTGTTACTGAATCAAAAATTTAGACAAAAACAAGCAAGATACTTTTAAATAATAAAATGTTGTATTCAGGCAATAATGAACAAGGAAAGAAAAGAGTAATTATAGTATTAAACTTTAATAAACCAACTGGAATTGAGCAGTAAAACATTTATGCCTAAGGATTAATTAGGAAGAAGAGAGAGATGAAAAAAAAAAAAAACGTGAGATCTTTCTAAATAACAAATAGAAATGTTATATTCAGGCAATATCAAGTAGAGTGATGTGGACAAATATCAGAATGGGAAACTGGACAATTTGTGCTTATAGATCCCATAGAAGGTTCTACCAAGGAAGAAAAGGAAGAATTTTTTTGAGGCATTAGAGAGGGTAACTGGCTTAATGAAAAAAGAAAAGCTGGTCGATAATAATGGTAAATGCCTGCTAGATTTCTGTTCAGGACATTTAATTTTATTAGTTATAACTAACACTATTTTCCAACATAAAAATGTGCACAAATTCACATGGAGAGAAGATGCAAGAAATAAGAAAAATCCCATTGACTATGTTATAGTTGATAGCAATGTTTTCCCACTGGTTCAGGACAAGAATATACAGAGGATTTGAAATAGGAAGTGATCACTATTTAGTTTTGAGCATAATAAAGCTGAATTTCATATTGAAAAAAAGGCTGTGTAAGAAAGCGTTAAAATGAATCAAGGTTGAGCAGCTTTCAGAGGTGAAAACTGTAGACTCAAATACACAAATATCATTGAAGAACTTCATCCCAATGGCCAAAAATACCTAATATAGCCCGCTAGGGGGCACCATCAGGACTTTAGGAAAAACAGTAGTTTCCTCACTTCAACCTCATTTGCTGTTTTTAGTGCCTCCGTGCATGTGTCTTAATCTTATGTTCCCATGAAGATGGCAACGTGATGTTGCCAAAATATAGGAAGTATATATTAAAGTTTATTTTAATTTATATTCTAGTATATGTTGTGAATTTCTTAAGTTATTTAGTAATCAATACATAGTCTCTATTTAGGCAGTTAGAACTGAATGAGGTTCAGGAAGATGGGTTTGATGCTAAATCAGGTGTGTGACAAGGGTGCAAAATTTCCCCACTTTTACTGTATGGATCACATTATGAAGGAAAGTGGTATTAAATCTGATACCAAAATTCACAATGTTAATCTTAGCTCTTTGCTTTATACAGATGATGTTATACTTCTGAATAAATTGAGTACAAGTCTGCAAGGTTCCCCGACTAAATCGAATAACTGTTATAATAGGTTTGGTATGAAAATCGGCAATAAAAAGACAATGAAAAAAAAAGGCTGTGTAAGAAAGCGTTAAAATGAATCAAGGTTGAGCAGCTTTCAGAGGTGAAAACTGTAGACTCAAATACACAAATATCATTGAAGAACTTCATCCCAATGGCCAAAAATACCTAATATAGCCCGCTAGGGGGCACCATCAGGACTTTAGGAAAAACAGTAGTTTCCTCGCTTCAACCTCATTTGCTGTTTTTAGTGCCTCCGTGCATGTGTCTTAATCTTATGTTCCCATGAAGATGGCAACGTGATGTTGCCAAAATATAGGAAGTATATATTAAAGTTTATTTTAATTTATATTCTAGTATATGTTGTGAATTTCTTAAGTTATTTAGTAATCAATACATAGTCTCTATTTAGGCAGTTAGAACTGAATGAGGTTCAGGAAGATGGGTTTGATGCTAAATCAGGTGTGTGACAAGGGTGCAAAATTTCCCCACTTTTACTGTATGGATCACATTATGAAGGAAAGTGGTATTAAATCTGATACCAAAATTCACAATGTTAATCTTAGCTCTTTGCTTTATACAGATGATGTTATACTTCTGAATAAATTGAGTACAAGTCTGCAAGGTTCCCCGACTAAATCGAATAACTGTTATAATAGGTTTGGTATGAAAATCGGCAATAAAAAGACAATGAAAATAAACAGAAATATTGAAAACATCAACTATATCCTGAATGGTGGGCCTATAGAACAAGTAAAATATTTCAGCTGTTTAGGCTGAATATTTAGTGAAAATGCTAAATTAAATATGGAAATAGACAACAGAATTAGTAAAGCTGGTATGACAGGAAGTCATCTAAATAAATTTAGATGGAATAAGAGAGAAATTAGTCAAAACACTAAATTTGATGTATATAAGACTGTGTACAATAACTTATGGATTTGAGAGCCGGGTTAGAAATAAAACACTTGATTAAAGACCAGACCTCTGATATGAGGGTTCTGAGAAAGATTAGTGGAGTGAGCAGATGGCATGAACTCATCATAAATGAAGATATTAGGAAAGAAATTGTCATTAACATTTAGGAATGCGTTACAGCTAATCTCAGGAGGTATGGTCACTTAAATAGAATGGGAGAGGAAAGATTAGCATAAGTGTTCTTTGCCAGGTTGGCAGGAAAAAGATCCAGAGGAAGACTAAGATGTATATTGATTGATAGAGTAAAAAAGTGCCTTAAAAGACAGAAATATAAGATTTGATAATACTGGAGTCTTGACAGACTAACAGGTTAATTTGGAGGAAAGCTATCAATCGGAAGTTAGTAATGGTGTAACTTTTTCACGTAGTACTATCATAATTACGAAAAGTTGGTTCTTGTTTGGAGACTAAATAGGGGAAGTAGGAAATGAATTCTAGACATGGGAAGATTTGGAGTGATGAGCAAAACTAATAATGTTAAGTACCTGCTGTATTTCTGTTCAGGATTTGGACAGATCATTACTAACTTGTTCCAGCATGAAGATGAATATTCACTCCATGTTAATTTATGCATTTTATAAGAAAAGTCTGATAGTGTTATTTTGGGACAAGATTATACAGGAGATTTGAAATAGGAAGTGATCACTATTTAGTTTTGCATTGAAAAGAAAAATCTCCAGGCAAGTCTTTAAAAGAATTAGAGTTGAGCATAGCTTTCAGAGATGAACTACAGACTCATATAAGCAAATTTTATTGAGGGAAAAAAATAACAGACAAACAGACTTAATGACTAAAGCATAACAAGCTTAGCTGAAACAGCTAAGCTTGTTAAGCTTAGCTGTTTCTAATTGTTATGCATATTCATCTGGTTGGTTTGCAAGATGAAAAACTACATTTCCACACAGATCTTCATACAAGAACAGCTTCATTCAAGGAAATGTGGAGTTTTCTGACAAATAGGTAAGTATGTACTTTTAGAGAATACAGAACAAAAAAAAAAAAAAAAAAATGAACTTATATGTAAAAGTAGTTCAAGAAAAGTCAGTGATATCAAAGATAAATATCATTATGGGTGCCGTGTTCTGAAGGCTATAGCAAAAAGCTTAGAAAGGAGCTAACAGTACTGTAAAAGGAGTCAAAGATGATAAAGATGGCATAGAACTGAAGATAGGGATACTATGAATGTTTGGAGTAATTACTTTGAAAGATTATTAAATGAAATAGGAAGTAATATAACAGCAGGAGAATTGCAGTCATGAGTACATTTCAGCTTATTTGAAAATACTGAAATAAAATAAAAATCATAACAAATCTTATGAAAGGGGCTGGAAAGTTCTGATAAACGCCTAGAACAAAAATGATATTAAAGCAACCAATAACCACAAGAAAGAACATACTAGTAACAGAGTTATGAACTTATGTTCTTTATTGTCATTATCTTATGTAAAGGCAGATGGGGTAGATTATATTTGACAAGAAATACTTAAATATTGATGTATAAAAGTTTTGTGGTGGCTACTGCATAATTTAAAAGATCTAATTCCAGATGATTGGAATAGAGCTCTCATGATACCCACCTATAAATAAGGAAATAAAACTTAGTTGAGACTGAGAGAAATTTTCCAATTGAACGTTCCTCGTTTAAGATTTATGCATGTATACTTGCTGAGTTGGGTTCTGGCCAAAAAGAGAACATTTGAATTGGAACTTTTACCAGCAGTACATAATCTGAAGTTGTAAGTCAGCAGTTATAATTGAAGGATGTATAGGAGTATACAATTTAAAATCTGGCATAAGGCAATATTGCTCACTAACCTGTTATTTATTTATCATCTATGTGGATTGCATTATTCCTAATGTCACTTTGCTTTAAGAAAATAGCGTTAATCCTGTTGTCAAAAATCAGAGCTACTAAACTCAGCTGATTGCTTTATGCATGCTAATCCAAGGTGGTATGGCTACTGAAACAAAATGAGAGAGGAAAGATAAGCAAACCATTTGATGCCAGAAAATACTATGATCTAGGTAGGAAATAGGACTGTGGAAGACAAGCACAAGATCTGACAATGTTGGAAAACTAACAAATAAAAATTAATTTGGAAGAAAATTGTTGATAAGAAACTAGTAATAATCTAAAATTAATCTTGTAGTACTATTATAGTATTCTGTACACCAAGTGTCATCATCATCATAGTTTATTCACAATATGATACAATGTGAAAAGAGATTTACATTAAAAATTAAAGATTGCAAATTGAGCTAACTGGTAGATGTCAGATGGAGTTTTACAGTTCAATCTATGGATGCTTTCACATATGCATTGCCTTCCTCTGGTTTGTACAGGATGAGGGATTCCAAAAAGGGTGCAAAAAAAAAAAAGTTATATGTACAATGAGTGTACATATCAGAAAATTATGATAAATCTTATAACAAGACCTAAGCCAAAATAATAACTGCTAGCTATGCTCTGAGTGGCAAGCCAAAGAAAAGCAATTTATTATTTCAGCTGTTTAAGTGAAAATGGTAAGTCAAACTTAGAAATAAATAATGACAAAGTGTGAAATAAATGATGACAAAGTGTGGCTTTATCACTTACATGAGACTATTTAATATAGAATTTTCACCTAGTGTCTAGAGCATCTTCAATAAATAAAGTCTTATGAAAATAATAAAATCCTTGCTTAATTGTAATTTATTTAGCTACGCCAGCTAAATAAATACTTACCAGTTTGTCATATTTTAAATGTAGTAATAGATAATTTGACAGGCATGTAAATGAAATTATATGGGATATTGGGGGGGGGGGGGCTAAAACTCTGAACAAATAAATATATGTAAATAACCGAACTAATTATAATCTGTGCATCCAAGCTAGATTAGAAACAAAACAGTCAATCAGATTCAAAACCACAAATGGAGTTCTTAGGAGAGCAGATAGATGGATCTAATGCGAAAAATAGATTATGATAGCACAAAGCTATAACCTGAAAAACAATCTATGGCTCTTTGCCATAATGTTTATGCAGATATACTTCATCTGTATAATTTATGGTATTAAGCTATTTATATATTAAAAAAAAAAAAACACTGAAACAAAAATGGAAAAGATTAAAGAGTTATAGGAAAAGTAAGATGTTCTTCAGTCTATTTTAGATTTGATTATATCAGAGGTTTAAAAAGTAATAAACTATTTCAGAAGAACATTTTTTGGTACTGAAATATAACAGTGAACTGATTTATTGCAACAAATTACTAAAAATTAAGGCTTTATAACATCACAGCATTTCTAAAAGAAATTCCCTAACAAACATTCTGTTATATAACACTGTGCCTTTAAACCATAGGGTGTTCACAGTAGTGAGAGTTAATTGCATCACTTTTTCTTGGTTGAAATATACAAGTACAAAATTATAATGATATTAAAAAGCATAGCCATAATCATTTCTAGTTTTTTCAGTTTTTATCATGAACAGTGTATTAGCATATGTGCTTCAAATTAATGTCAGAAATTTTATTTTCTAATGTCTTAATAAAATAGTATTTCACTATATAACAGAGCAAATAATATAAACCCATAGTATAAACTCCTCTGGATCATTTGTATAGTATAATCGATATGTTACAAATATTATATGGACCCAAGTCTTTCACTAACCTTTTGTCTTCTGAAATCTTAATACACCATTGACCCATCTTTGGTCATAAGTCGTGATTTGATTTTCTATTAAATATTGATAATTGGTACACACACATTTTTTTTTTGTGTGTGTGTGTGCCCCCATTTCTCTACCAAAGTGGTAGTGAGTTCCTCTATCGAAGCTTAATGTTTGATCTTCCCACTTGAACAATATTTTAACTTCCAAAAAGTTAACTCTTTGCTACCCAATCCACCTTTAGTGCTGTCACAATTGTTTGAGGTTATGGTTAATGGTGCTGGCCATTCCTCTAAGACTAATTGGCAGAAATAGTATAAAGCTCTACTTGGGAAAGGGTGAAGTTAGGAATGATTTCAGTGAATAATAAACCAAGCACAATACATAAATTGAAACAAAGTGACTGTTGGTTAATAAAATATTTAAGCCCATTTGTAATAATTATAAGAACCATTTTAAGGTCTAAAGATACTAGAAATTGTTACTCTGCTAAGCACTGTTAAGTTTAATGCTGTTATAATATTCTTAATACTTAAAGTGTAACTTAAGACAGTAGCTACAAATTTAAATCAAAAAAGCTATTGATACTGTGGGAAGTGGAATAAACCATTCATGTTAGCTTCTTTTAGTTGTTCAGATAAGGTCAATGATACACACAGAGAAAATTAACATACACATTTTGCTTACGTCTCTTCATAACAGTTGAAAGTCATCACCTATAACTCAACTTAACTTGAAATTATAATAGCAATTAAAAATAGTGACAATTCACTCGCTGATACTCAGAAGTTTATCAGAGTTGACATACTCAGTGGAATACAGATACTTGATAACAAACTGCTTCCGAGGTCTGAACTCTGGAAGCATGAAAAACCACACGTACTTGGATTAAGAACAGCTGCACTCTAGGCATGTAATGCTTACCTTTAGGCATACAAACTTACAACACTAGGTTCTTAGGACAAAATGTTTAGTGCTGTAATTTCAAATAAAAAAACGTGCACATCACTAAATGATCATTGATAGTGAGGTATTCCACACTATGTGCTGCTCAGCTCTACTATTTGAGATGTCTGGAATTGAATGGGCTGTAGTGCCTATCTTACTGTATTGGTGGGTTTGACATACATGGAAGTTTACATTGTTTATCACTGTGTAATCTATCCATCCAATTCTCATCTGTCCAAGATGAGTGGAGTCCTCTTATTCTTTGGTGTTTTAGGCAGACTAGGATTCTAGAATCCTAGTCTGAACTAAGTTGTCACACAATATCCAAGACAATATGCTTTAGTAAATAACATTCTTTCAGCAACTACTGCTTATTAAAAAAGAGCATATTATGAATCATAATATGCTCTTTAAATCAAACATTTATTTGATTTAAAGAGCATATTATGATTCATACTGCTTTCCATACTTTTTTTTATTCTTCTCCAGCAGTCTTTTATTCACAGCAAAATTTCACTTCAAAAGTTAAACCAGAGGCTATAAGTTTTCTCTTTGCCAAGTGTCTTGGGTGAATGGTTTTCTTACTTTGAAAAAATTAAAGTGCTTAATGCCAAAATAATTGTGCCTGATATAGGAAATTATATTTCACTGGTTATCAGAACACCACAAGGTAATGATTAATAGGGACATTTATATTGTAATACTCAGGTGAAATTCTTGGACTGTTGCAAAATAAACTGCTGGGTGACTCTTTTTTTTTAAAAAAAAAATTGCCAAGAATGATTACTATAATTAATTAATGTGCTCAGCCACAGGAGACAGTAACATGTCGATAATGCTATACAGAAGGAATCGGCATGGTCAGTACTGTGTGGAAAGTTTAGAACTATAACCACCTTCATGATGGGCAAGAATAAGTAGCATATAAAAATGGTCATCATTGTATATAGTCAAACATTTCCTGGTTGGTTGGAAGGGATTAAATCCCCAAGTTGTACAGAAGACTGTTAGCACAATATAATGAGAAGTGAATGAGTCATAAAAGAGCAGCTGCTGCATTACTGCTGCTGTAAGTTCAGCAGTGATGGGAGGACATGCATAAATGCTAGATATGCTGCACAGTCAATATCTGTAGAAGGATATTGACTGTGCCTTGACTGTGAGAGAAAGGTAATCAAATGAACCTGACTGCTTTCTTCTAAATAGAAAGAATAATTTTCAAAAAGGTTATAGGTGCAACGCAAATACAAAAGCAGTATTTCATGATTGGATGGATTTGTACAGACCAAGTAAAACTAAGCAGCTGATCATGAGAAACAATGTCTTGATTGTTAAAGCCTGCCAATTTTTTTCTGATGTCAAGGATGCTCTAAAAGTAATATGATTATGCCAGGAAAGGCTCAGAGTCAGTTTGTGAAGAGAAACTTGGTTTTGACTCTTAAGCTGGGCATTTTTTATAGATGAAGAAAGAACTTTTTTTTTTCCCTCCCTCTCTCCAAGAAAAAAAAAAAGGCTGTTTTAAGCATTGAAAATGGACATTCTCTCTCTCTTTCCTGTTATCACTTCATTGAATAGGATTTGCTGTCAGTAAGAGAAAGTCATTCATGTATACAAGGAAAAGGGTGGATGAAATAACAGTTCTGAGGCACACTTGCATTAATAGGAAAATTTGAAGAGAGAGATAGATAACCTTACTCCCTTTGTGTAACGATGGAGCTTAAAATGTCAGTTTGCTGAGAATTTTTTCATGCTAAAACTGAGCCATTTGACCCTATCAAATGGCTTGGAAATGTCAAGTGCAGCAACACAAAATCCTGTGCTGCTACACGACATTTCCAAGCATTTTTTTTTTTTTTTTTTTGTTTTCTTCTCTCACAAGGCCAGAACCCTCTCTCTCAGGGGATCAAATGTGGAAGAGCCACTTAGGCTGTTCTTCAAAGAGTCATTCCATAAGATTTCACTACTAATATAGGAGTGGCTCAGGGATTTCTGTTCTTTTTGACCATCTTCCCCCACCATCAGCATAGGATTTTGTGCTGCTGCACTTGACATTTCCAAGCCATTTCATTTGTCAAATGGCTTGGAAAAATTGTCAAAGTGTTACAATAAGGAATGTGATCACTCTTCACAACAATGTTTTATACTGTTCATTATGATATTCAGGAGTTCAGTTGGTAACAACCATTTCTCCTGCAAAGCCCTCTTAAGTTCCTCCAGATTTTTGGGAGGGGGGTTGAGAGAAGCAACATATCTACTTAGAGTATATCCCAGATATGCTCAATAGGATTAAGTTCAGGAGATCTAGCTGGCCAATCTGTACATATGATAGTCTCTTCTTGAAGATATTGGTCCACAAGTTTTGCTCAATGAGGAAACATTGTCTTGTAGGATAAATGTCTCTCCCATTGTACCCACATAAGACAATCATAGGGATCCAGGACCTCGTCCTGGTTCACTAGGAGCATACAGGTTGGTGGCCCTCCAAAACCATCAATCTCTCCAAACATCAGTGCTCTTTCATGGATATTAGATGATGATAATGTGCCCATGGTTCTCTCCAGATCAGTACACACTTGGGATTACTTTGCAGAGCAAATTGGGACTTGTCTGTAAACAATACCGACACCATTGGTCTTTGATCAAAGTGATGTAGAATAGGCTGATTTCAAACATCTCTCCTATAGTGAGGGATAGGGGCATGCAGACTACCTTTGTGAAACCCGCACGCAGTGCAAGCAGATACTATGTTTCTATAGCTGACACGAGGTCAAATAGATCATGGCTGATTCGAGATAGCACTTGTGTTTCGGCCAGCATCATCAAAGATATCTGTCATGGACTGCAGTTGTAGCCCATGACCTTCCTTTGCTGTACCTCGGAGGTGCTGTTTGAGACTTGGAATTGGTTCCACAGTTTTTAATTTAGGGAACGACTCACATGCAACTATCTGGCTACCTCTTCCTGACTTCGACTGGCCTCTAGTCTTATGAAGCTAAATTCATCGATTAAATTATGTCTTGCAACCATATCCTTGAATTCTGCTATCACAAAATGTCTTCTTCTCACTCCAGACACCAAATGGAACACCACCCAGAAATGCCTGCTTTTATGCCTATCTCATTTGCATATACCAGCCAGATAGTCACTTTTACATAATGTACCCGATTTTCATGTGTATTGTAAAAGAATAATAAAATTGCATTTTTAATAGCATAGTTGTCTAGTGGACAGCAATTGTGCTGTTGACAATTTTGTTGGGATTGGTTCAACAGTTTTTAATTTAAGGATTTTTAATTTAATTCCAGGCAATATCGGAAAACAAGAAATAGGAATTTCCTGGTGAGCAACTATACTCCTTATTGTAGGCCTGGAGTAGTTTTAAAAACTCGTCTTTTGGTCTCTAGAGCAGGAGTTCTAGATTATGAAAAAAAATTATTAAGAGAGACCTTCAAGGAGTCGGGAACTTATTGAGGCAAGCCATTCGCACCAGCTGTCATAGCTGTTCTTGAATTCGTTCACGCTACTTGCACACACAACGTCCAACAGCAATCCATTCCAATCACACCATATCCTATCCTCTTCCCTCAACCATACAGCTAGTGGGGATAGCTATATGCTACCATCCTAGGGAGGTGATTATGAGCAAGGTGGTTTCTCGTTGCCTTCCTTGCTGTAGTATGTTTTATGACTGTAGCCATGTGTGTTCACCGGAGTTACGGAGGCTCACTAAATATATATATATATATATATAAAAATTAAAAACTATATCAAGATCACTCACAGTTAAAGTTAATGTCCTATAGGTTTACAACCCTACTCAATATATGGGAACAAAAAGGCTTTGTCTGATTTTTTATTAGGTTTACAACCTTTTGTGGATGATATTCACAAAAAAAAACTAATGCATTATGTAAAGAGAAGTCTGGTAAGAATATAGAAAATAAATGTAAAGAAAATTTTTGTGATGTTGCAGAAAATGCTTAAAAATTAGAGAAAGAGTGAGATGACAGTTGATATTGTTAAATGAAACAAGGAGCAATGACAAAACAATTATTAATCATAATCATCTAATGTCTTTTATTCCCTTATAGAGGGTAGGCGAGACCTTTTAAACTTATCTAGTTTTTGGAGACTGAGTGGGCAGTTCAATCTCCATCAGTAACCAAGCCAAGATAGCTGGCCCATGACTTCACTAATTATAAGTGGTAACCAATGAGGAGATATGTTACTGTCTGAAATAATGTGGGACAGAAAACCTGCTTGCCCATGCCAGAGATCAACTAACTTGGGAACTGGTCAAAGATGGGCTTAGAAAAAGTTCCTCCAGTCAGCGATTAGACTTTAACTTAAGTCTATCTTTGGGTGGCCTAGCAGAGTATGAAAAATAATTGATGTGGGAAGACTACTCTAGCAGATGATATGAGAAATGCTCAAATGAGGAGATATAAAATGTTTGAGTCTGCAGGATCACATTTCTATTTTTAAGACAAATACAATAATTGAGAAATCATAAAAGTGTAGCAAACATATGTGATTAAGTTTTGTAAAGTTGCATGACAGTTTTATTGTAAAACCAGGTGTAAGATAAGATGCACACTGTCTCCATTGTTATTAATCTACATGGATCACATTATCAAGGAAAGAGAATTAAACCTGATATCAAACTGAGCTCTTTACTTTATACTCCAAAATAAATCCAATATAAGTCCTCGGGACTGACTTTTAAATAACTGCTGTAATAAATTTGGTATGACAATCAGCAATTAAACAGTCTATGAAAGCAGGCAGGAACATGGAAAACAGCTGTTCTCAATGGAAAATCTACAGATGCCAAATATTTGTTTTTAATTCAGAAAGCACAATTTCTGTTGGCTGAGTGTTTAGTACATCCACTCTCCAACCACAAATGTTGGATTGAATCCCATCATGAGCTTGAGTGTTTGTTATTACTATTATTATTTCGGGCAACTCCAAGGAGTCAACAGACTCATCAAGGGAGGCCCTAACATCGAGTCAAGAACAACTATTCGACATTCACACTATCATACCTCGCCTTGAACTCATTCACGGTCATAGCATCCACAACAGACTGGAAGCTTATTCCACTCGTTTACCACTCTCCAAGTAAAAAACCTAGCTCTAACACCCTTGTTAACCACATTCTTGCCCAGCTTCCATGTATGGCCCCTAGTCCTCCTACCACCAGTCCTATTCTCAAAAATATCTCTTACAGAAACCCTTCAGTAATTTGAATGTCTCAATCCTATCACCCCTTTTCCGCATATCAACCAATTTTTGGAACCCACAAATCTTCAATCCGTTCTCATAAGGTTCATTCCACAGACCTGCCACCATCTTGGTCACTTGTCTCTGGATCCTCCCCATCAAGAAGAAACCGTGGTGCCAATATCTGGGCACAGTAGTCCAGATGGGGTCTTATCATAGCTCGATATAGAGGAACAATAACTTGTTTGTCTCTGCTTGTTAACGTATTTTTCAGTAACCAAGTGATTTGATGAGCTGATTTAGCCACTTTTGCAATGTGCCCCCTAAACTTCAACTCTATCCACCAACACTCCCAAATCCCTGGCCTCATCAATCTCCTGGAGTACAGGTCCACCAATGTGATATACTGCTGCTAATCTTTTCACTCCAAAATGCTAATCTTTTAGACTCCACTCCTGAATAAACCACTCTCTGGTATCTCTCCATCAACCACCCTCCTATCCATCTCACCAACCCTATATCCATCTCCATCTGCTCCAGTTTACTGATTAGAGTTCCTGTGGTAACCTTATACTTTGCCACATTAAATTGACATCCATTTTCCCTAGCCCAGTCCTCCAAACTATCTAAATCATCCTGCAAAATTTTGACATCATGTGTACTCACAATTGCTCTACCCAACTTTGCATCATCAGCAAACAAGTGAACACTTCCTCTCAAATCCTTTCCTATATCATTGATGAACAAATTGAAAAGCAGTGGTCCAAGAACAGAGCCCTGTGGCACACCACTAGTCACAAGCTGTCTTTTAGACTCCACTCCTGAATAAACCACTCTCTGGTATCTCTCCATCAACCACCCTATATCCATCTCCATCTGCTCCAGTTTACTGATTAGAGTTCCATGTGGTATCCTGTCAAAGGCCTTGGCTAGGTCCAGAACTACCCTTATCCAGTTCAGCCGTCACTGTGTTATAAGTGGAAGATTTCATTGCCTGATGCAAGACGACCGAAGTGGCTTTAAAAAGTTCCATGTTTGATCTCTAAAACTGAGTTTCCAGATTATGTAAATAAATAAAAATGCAAAAAAAAATATATATATATATATATACACACATATAATACCCCTCGTCACCTATATTGCTATTAATGCATTATCAATTTGCAACGTTTTATGGGTCTGAAATAACAGAAAAATTGGTATTGTGGAAGTTTATTTAATAAATTTATATGGAACATAATAAACTAGCAGTATACAAGGAAGTATTCAAACCAATTTTAACCTGTTAATCTGAGAGTTGGGTTAGAAATAAAACAGCTGACTAATGACTAGACTACCACAGATGTGCGAGTTCTGAGAAAAAAAATTAGGGGAGTAACAGAGAGCGTCGATGGCAGGATCATATTAAAAATGAAAATATTAGAAAGGAACTTAAAATTATTAGTATTCAAGAATATGAGAATAGAGCTAATCTAAGGGGCTATGGTCACGTAAATAGAATGAGAGAAAGACAAAAGTCTAGCAAAACAGGTGTTTGGAAAAATACCAAGATCTGTGTGGATTGATGCCTTAGAAATCGAGACAGATACCATTGATTTGGAATACAATGGTCAAAAGCTAGGAATGCAAACTTGGCCATATAGTACTATCACATATCGTATAATCAACAAATAATCTACTGCTGATATCATATAATTGTCTGAAATCAAAATCGAAATGACTTCACAATTTCATTGAGTATTTGGGATCTCTATTTCTGAATCTCATCAAGCCATATATCACTTGTGAATAATTTTGCCAATAAAGTGTCCAATCGCAATTGGGGGGGGGTCATCACCCTTGGATATTAGAAAACTCCTAAAACATGCATATTACCAAATATACGTTAAATTATCTTGCGTCTTTTAAGAAAAATTAAGAAAAAGTCAGACATTTTTTCGGGGTTTAATCTGATTGTTAGTATTTTTCTTGCACACACGACCATTATGCCCGTAACAAAATTTACATTTATTCAAGGAGTTATATTGAATGACGTCATTTTTGGAAAAGTTCTGACTAGTGTGTCTAGTTTTAGTGCAGTTTATGAAACATTGAGCTACTCTAAGTTAGTTCAGGCTTCCAGTAAGATCTCATACCAAGCCGTTATATTCACTCATCCCCCAAAACATTGATAAACATCCACAGTTGTAGTAGGATTCAAAACACATCCTGTTTGTCAAACAGGATGTGTTTTGAAACGCTGTCCATTCTTCCAACCAAGCTGGTTGTAGTTTTGTCACTACAGCTGGTCTCACTGAACTGAAATGACTTGACAACTTTTTAATAGAGATCCTAGATACTATTTTTTTTTTCTCTGTCAAATGGTTGATTATTTAAAACTGAAATAGGCTACACACTTCTATGAGGATTTCTAAATATCGACTTGCAGTGAAGTTCAGACATCTAGAGTCCAGGAACGACTTCCACACTGACTGATCTGATAGGTGCATGTCATTTTGTGAAATGCACCTAAAAAGGGAACAGACAATATTCGCACTATACGGACATGGCTTTCACGTGAGAATTCGTACAAACAATTTATTTTTAAGTCAAATTCTTCAGCGTAAAGTTTACAATTGGGGTTAATGAATTCATTAATGGAAATTCTCGATGGCGGGGAAATTTTAACCTTAATAAAATCTGATCCAAAATGAATGCAACTAAAGCAATAGTTGTGGAATTAATGTCTTTATGATGTTATTTTCTCTTATTCAAAGACTACAAATCTTTGTTTTCACAGAAAATCCAGCAAGAATTGGAGCGAGTGCAGATATCGGAATGACATGCATCACTCTACTTGTTTCAGGCGATTCAGTGTAGGTAGATGAAATTAATCTAAATTGGCAGTCCTCTGCTCAGCAAATGCTGCCATTTATGAGAAAATTAGTAAGGTTTGAATTCACTAGTGCAGCTTGTGGACGTTTGAGAAAACGGTTATGACTAGGAAGTTACTGCTGCAACTAAACTCCCTTCCCCGTGGGATACTGCAGGCGCTGAAATAGATAAACCGCCCATAGCCTCTGTAGCATAGTCGGTTTCGACGATGCCCTTGGGTTTGAATCCCATCTAGGATGTGAATCTTTATCCAAGTTTTTCAAATGAAGGTTGAGTTACGGAATTTTCCTTCCACAAAAACAGATAAACTGCCCAGAAGGACATGCAGTTGACAGTAATAATACACCACGTAGGTAGGATTAATCCTCCAGAACATTATTCAGGTTTTCATAGAAACCAAGTTACTTGGATGTGAGTGGCTATTTAGCCTAACACGCAAGAGAATATGGGATGTGTATCGCCAGAATTGTCATATAAGAATCCTTAAAATCCATTGGAAACAAATACTAACAGAATTCTACGCAGTTCGTCACTTTGTCATGAATTTTGACGGTTGACCACTTTGTAGAGCTGATCTGCTTGGAACTGAGAGGCCAAAAGATGCTTCTAACCTTAAAGCAAATATGAAAAAATTTAACATCGATATAAACAACTGATTATCTTTTCTTCTTAAACAGTTGAACGTTAAAGCCACAGACTTGTGACAGTTACCCTATCTATATTATGTGTGTATTGAAGTTACTGATATTTGTAATCGATTACTGAAGAAACTGATCACAGGATCCGCAAAACAAGCGGAATAAATAAATTTATACGATCAAATGCAGTTTCCATGTATACCTAGAAACTATTGTTTTGTACTTTAATTATAAAGCTCAGTAAGTTTTGACAAATTAAACTTTCAAACCAACTTTGAACCAATAAATAATTTGAGCTTGCCGGTACAATCTGTTGCATCCAATGATAACGATGTGGTGAGTTGAGAACAGTTCGCGACTCCGGTTATTAAATCGTTTAAAGTTTTTTTGTATCTGACTGTTACATTTAGAGATCTTAACATACAACAATCTTTAAAATCGAACTAACATAATACATTTACAGAAATCGTTCTTGACAGGTCTTTGTGGTTGATGCCAATAAACACGATGTAAAGCATTACTTATGTTTATTATATGTGATCTAGCAGACTTCTCAATAGAGTAATCATAACAGTAAAGTGTAAGCGACACTGATAATAAAAACAAAATAAATCTAATGCCTTTTATTCCCTAAAGGAAGGGGAGAGGCCATTTGACTTTAAAGACTGGGAACAGCCAACTGCACTCTTGGTCAGTCGCAACAGCTGGCCCAAAACTATGAATGATTTTCAAGTGGCATCCGGCAAGAAAAATACGCAGATAATTGCCACTGTTTTTCCATTTTTTCTCATGGAGAGAAAAAACTTGCCTGTCCATGCCAAAGATCGACTAACTCAGGAACCAATTGAAAAGAGGCAAATCTTGTGAAATATTTCTAGGTAATTACATGTTTGAATTTTTCATTGTGTATATACTTGCAAATAAATGTATATTTGAAACTTAAATGAACAAATTTAGGCGTTGCTGATGTATTCTCCATATTTATGAATATTTATTCTGCTTAGAATTTGTAATAAAGTAACATTTAATTAGAAAAGTAACGAAGTTTTTAAGATCATAAACATGACATAGAAGCAGTAAAACTGAGATTCCAGTAATTAATTATTTTATAAAATGTGAACATGAAAGAAAAAAAAATGTGTGTTTGGGGTGGGAGGGAACACCACTGATATCCAGTTTTTATTAATTTATTTTAGAAAATGTCTACTGCTATCTATTGACAAATATTTTCCCATAGTTCCACAATCAAGCCAAATACCCCAACAATTGACCAAATTCCTCCAAGAATTCCAATCTCTAATCATTGACCATAATGACGCATGCAAACCAAAAGCTCATCTCATGTCACTGACAAATACAGCCACATCCCAGAATTCCATGCTCTGACCATTACCAATAATTCCACACTCCAAACCAAAGAAGACAACGTGACTTCACATTAATTCTTATCTTATCAACATCTCAATCTTGTCAGAATTCCATCACCCAGTATTCCATACTCGACCAAAAGACACAACGTGACATCACAGATAGATATGTCCCCCAGGGAAATTCCAAGCATTCTACGCTCATGACGTCACGGTATCTTATCTTGAGCTTGTTCATAGTACCATCCCTACTAGCAGAAAATCTCGTCTTGCAATGCTCTGTCTGTAGAATGTTAATTTGCTGATAAAAGCATTTATAATTCCCTTTGCTTTAATAAGATTCATGTTGCTTCCCTGCAATTTGATGTTAACCTCATTTAATTTGGTGAAAGTATAGGAAAGATATGCGATGTCAACCTTTTCCTTTTTTAGAACATTACACGTCTTTAATTCGTGAAAGTACTCCACATCCTGAATGATCTGAAATGCTCCAATCATTTTTGAATGCTTCAGTCCTTCGTTTGAAAAAGTTTTTTTCGCATATTAAGCACCTTGGTAACTGCTCATTATTTATAGACGAAATAACTCCACATTTTAAATATTCACTTGAATACTGACGACACATTCTTTTTTCACTCATTTTAATGGGCCACAGCGCTATACAATATCAACGAAGCGCGGCATACGATACCACGGGCTGGATGTAAACTGAACCAGGGTTGTCAGATAGACGTTAGGAAAAGTAGCAGATAAAGCTTATAAAAGTAGTGGATTCTGCTAAAAATAGCCCAAATTAATTATTCTCAATGTAGAAAATTCAGATCAAAAAGTAGCCCAATTACTTAACTTTCAATGTAAAAATTCTAAAAAATAGTAGCGAATAAATTTCAGTATTGCCAGACATACAATGTTCTGAGCAGTGTAGCCAAACATACAATATAAATAGGGATGCTAGATTAAATTTGGAATTTTTTGCTTTTATTATATTAGTAATATTATAACGCTTACCGCCCCCTCAGCGTTCACAGCGCCCCCAGAGGGACGCTACCTCCCAGGTTAAGAACCACTGCTTTAATGGATCCGAATGATAGAGATTAGAGGTTTGACAGAAGCAAAACAAATCAATACCAGAGTGACCACTTTGCAAGGATGTATCGTCCAGGTGGAAGTGACTGATGTGGCAAGGACTATTGTGAATGTAGATATAGATGAATTGGAGATGTTTAGGATATTAAGAGATCTCAGTGTGATTCCGAGCATATAGCATTTGATTATCTGCCGCTGTTATATTAGGAGAGAGTGTGGGGAATGCAGGCTTAACCAGATTGTTGTAAGTCTCAACATTGGTTCAAAGAAAATGAAAAGAGGAACAAGATAATTCGTTATTTGATATAAGGATTTCTTCAAGACTGAGGTAGCAATTTACAGACCAACCGGCAATGGTAATTACGGGACTGCAAAATTTGGTTGAGGGCAGAATTCAAGAATGGGTGAATGATGCTCTATCGGGTGTGTGTGTGGGGGGGGGGGTACTTTTTGCAGGGAAACCTGCCTAAGCACAATTTACTCTATTTCTATGGAGATAGTCAAGCTGGATAAAGAAAACGGCTCTGCCATTACAAAGTTCAAAGGCTTTTTAAGAGGATATAACATGGGACCTTGTTATATAAACTGTTGCAAATGGGAATGGACACTAATCGTGGACTCATATGATTTGAGAAGAAAAACTCAGTTGTTTTCCGTTGATACATTAATTAATTTCAGTTATTGGCAGTTTGGGCAATGGCTGTCGCTTCAGTGTGTCAAAACGTACGGTATACACTTTGGGGATAAAAAAAAAAAAAAGATACATGCTTTGTATTATACACGAAATGAATCGTAGCCAGGGGATTAGAGTTCAGAGGATATATGGCAAAAAATTTGCAAAGCAGGTCACATATCCTTTAAGAGGACAAGTGAGGATAAGGAAGTTATTTCCCCCGTGTCCTTTATAAGCATTGGGCACAACGACATGTGAACTTCAGACGCAAGAAATGATGAGACGCAGCATCGACTTAAAAATGTTAATGAAAGAGAAGTGAACCTGGCAGAAGAGTTAGAGAAGCGTTACTGGCGTTAAAAAATGAAAGACACAAATAGGTAAAATATCACAACATAATAACAAAGATGTGATGTACTAGAGATAGTTATCAAAACGAAGGTATAACCACAGTATTCAGCACGGCCTAAGAAATAGGGGAGTACATACTACATACATACATACATAATATATAAAGTTTTAGAAAGGATCATAGTCGAGCAGCTTTCAGAGGCGAAGTATAGGCTAAAATATACAGATATTGGGATTGGGGAAAGGAACGTTGGAAGGAAAAAAATCAGCGATAACAAAAGCTATAAAAAATTAAGATAAAAGCATTCTCGATGTTGTCAGAAATTACTTTGATTGTTAAATGAGGATGACAGAGAAGTAGTCAGTACAAGAATCAAAAGACCTGCGTACGATTTCCCCTGCCTCAGTCTGACTTAAATCTAATGTGAAGATAGAAAATCTTCACATTAGATTTAAGCCAGTTTGAAATGATTCGCGTATATCGATATTTGCAGTTTTTCAGTGCGAAGTTTATCCAAATGCGGTGTTCTTAAGTTACAAATTGTTTAAAAATGATTTGTAAGTAGATCCTGTATGGATCTACTTACAAGTCATATTTAAGATCCCTTATAATGGTCAGGGGATCTCCAGTCAAGTTCAGCTTCCCCCCCCCCCCCCTCTAGCCTGTTCTTGTAGAAAAAAACGCCGCATCCAATAACATATCCTCCTCAGATTTAAGAACGGTCATCTTTCCACTCAAGGCTCCGATACAACTGCTAATCCTATGAAATCCCAAATCAATTAACATAATAGAACACAGTTCTCATATTTGGAGTAATGCCAAGAATCTGCTGAAGTTTGTCAGAAAATTTTGCACCACTACAAAACTTTGCATATGGAAAAGTGTAACGAGCACAAAATGACGTCGGTTGACTATTCTATTTGTATGCTTAAATACTGCGGAATATTCAGCTAACAAAAGTTATTAGCATGTTTACTACCAAAGGAAGAAAAACAATACGCAACGACATCGTATACTGTTGAATACCGAGAGTGAATTGAGAATACAAACAAGAAAGCACTGAATAGTGACATGCTTGGATACAGCTGTCTCATCGTTTATTTTACGAGCATCGTAAATATCTTTGTCTTGATGACTCATCAAGTTGTTCTACAGCAACGTCTGGGATTCAAACACAATACATCTGCTTAATTACAAAATTCCCGTTTCCTCTATTTTTTGTTATGTGTTCTTTACATTTTAATCAAACTTGTTAATAGTCTTTGAATGGATCTGTAAATAAGGTTCATCAACATTTTCACTTCCGTTGCAGCCGTAGGGTAGGCGAATAGTTACGCCTTTATTGGTACTGGGCTTTATGTATATATATGAGTGATGTTTTCATCTCTTCAAGCGTATACAATTATTCATTCACATCTGCAGGCTCGGGTGAATCACGCAAGAAGTTTTAAAACAACATGCGGAGGTTTGGGTTAGGTTTTATATATTACTTAAAATCCACTTCTTTCGTGGTAAATTAAACTGACTCATT
Source organism: Typopeltis vanoorti (assembly GCF_054136105.1). Lineage (NCBI taxonomy): Eukaryota > Metazoa > Arthropoda > Arachnida > Uropygi > Thelyphonidae > Typopeltis > Typopeltis vanoorti. The sequence goes on from NC_143568.1 coordinate 83,507,406, forward strand.
TATCGAGCGAATCATGAAAATAAATAAAATCGGCTTTTTCCTTATGTTCAGTGATTTTATGTTGATTATAATATTTGTCTTGCAAATAATATCACTAAAATGCATAATGAATATATGGGAAAGGTTGATTATCGCTCTTAAGATGTTGGGCGTTTAGCCAAGCACGTGTGTCTTACGCATAAAACCGAGAATCATTACACCACCTGTAATATCGCTAATTTTAACCAGACCGTATCATGACGTTTGGATAAAATGCAAACCATAAATACGTCTACAACTGCTAACAGTACAGTACCTTCTTGTGTCTGTCATTCTTTTTCATTTCCGGGAGCTAGCTATGACATGAAGATGTAAGTAATAATATATTGTTAATTATTATTGTTGAGATTATATTTTACAAGCATATTACATCCATTGAGATGATTATTTTAGATCAATTATAATTTATCGAATCTTTATATAAGTAGATGGCGTATCTTAGTGTTTAAGAACCACGAAATCGACTAGTATTACGCAGTATAGGTGGGGTAAAATTCACCGATTTGGAATCAGATTGGCAGTTAAGACGGTAAAATATAAGCACACACATTTGATAAAAATATAATGAATTTGGTTATAATTTCATAATCAATATATAGTATAATAAAGAAAATTAATGAAAATATAATAGTAAGAAATCATTTACGTGTTTATATCAATATGAAGAATATATCGCGTTGAGCAAAATAAATGCTAATTATATTAACAATTTAGCCCGCTAGTACAAAAATGACTTAATAAAAGCAATAGTTCACATCGATTTAATTGGAACTCCAATTCTTTAGCACTTTGTAATTTTTGTTTTCGATATCGGTATGCTTAAAGAATTCCTACTCCAAAATTTCACTTATTTCGCATTTTTAAGCCTATTATCGACGCTATTGTTATTCTGCACATCTCCCTCCCAAACAATGACCTTGCTAATTTCTGAAATATTTTTAATTAACATTCCACTGCATTAAGGATGAAAACGAAGATCTTAAACGTAAAATAAAGGATATAATTCTGCATAAAATATAAATCTTAACTAAGGAAAACATCGTCTTGTGACGATGTTTTCCTTAGTTAAGATGTTTAGATAAGATGTTAAGATGTTTTCCTTTATGACGCGAAGAACCATTACACGCTTTTTTTTCCCCCTTCTTCGAGTTAATCGGTTTTATGCAGAAGTGGAGGGTACCCCCCACTTCCCAAAACTAGGCTTTTCATTAGGCAAACCAGTTATTTCATTCAAAGACACACAAATTAACAGATGTGATACACTAGCCTCATAGCCTTAGTTTCTCTGGCCGTAATTTCAAACGATGACGGAAAAATGGAAAAGCTTAGACAACGTTTTGTGCTCTTTGTACCACATAGTCTCACAGTTAAAGAGTTTTCCATGTTATGAATCGAAGTAAGCTTCTGGAACAAATGTATAATTTGCATCATGAATACATAAAATTTATTTCAAGAAAAGTCAAAAGAAAGCAATACAATGAACGGATTTTTCTATATGCTTTGGCAAGGATTATATAAAGACCGGGAAAAAAAATAGTATTTCGATTTTAAGAATTTAAATACTCTTTCTTAGATATATTCAGTGTAAATACTAGCACATAATTATTTCATTCTCAGGCGCCGATTTCGTTAATTGGATGTGTCTCAGCAGTGGTGGCTTCATAGCCTTTTGGCTGGAGAGTCGGCCAACCAAGCCGGATATCTAGATAAAAATTAAATTTTATGGATAAAAATTAAAACAAAGTTTTAATTTTTATTAAATAAATAAAATGATATAATTATGTTACTATTTACTTTTAATGAGATGGATGAGCTTCTCGACCTTGCAGAGTTGCTGGATATCTGGCTCAATATTGGTCAACTTCAGTCGAAGATCGGCACACACACACTAAGACGAATTCTGTATTTTGTTTTTATTTGAAGGAGCGATGAAAATCGTTTCTCGCAAAGATAGGTTGTAGAAAACTGCATGACGATTTTCGACTTCTTCAAATAATTCGGGAAATTCACTTCTCACAGAAAGCGAGATCCAGAATCGAGCCAACCACGATCACGAAATTGCATTTTAAGCCCACTGTCACTTGAAAGTTCAATTAGCTGTTCTTTTTTCGATAACGAAAGGTCGTTCTCGTGACTGCAAGCCTGAAACGAATCGTGAAATCACAGAAATTTCCTATAAAAAGTTATTCGAAAAATGTTTCCAAATTCTATTTCAGAGTTTTGAGGTGGACACAAACCCTTTCCCAGTTGTTAAATTCTAAATTAATACGTTTCTGGGCCCTATACAAAAATAACCAATTGTATTTACCTTTTGAATACTATCCGGGGAAGCTCCAAACCTCCCCGTCCCTTTCATCAAGCGTTCGTAATCAGGCTATTGTTGATATTGACTTTATATACACATTCAAAACTGTAAACAATTTTTGAATAATAACACAATAATATAGGCATAATTACCGTAAAGGGAGAAAAGTCACAAAATGCGATCCACTGGTCGAGTGTCCAGCAAGTCAGCAAATCTTTCCTTTCGTTAAGCGTATTAATATTATCGCATTGCAACTAGTGGGAATTCTGTGTTTCTGTGGATCCGTTACAGACCTCTTTCTCTTCAGAAACTACACAAACTGTCAGTACAAACTCGTTTTGTATTATCACTCAACTCAAGTTTTGTTACTGAGAGAAATATATCGTACAGCTTGGGATATACATCAACATAAAAACTATAGGATCCATCTACTGTACTTTTACGTTAAAGCTGAAGTGATGCGTAAGACTTCGAGATATACTTCAAGTGATTGTAGCATAAAGTGCTACAGTTCTCTATTTTATATGGTGAGAATAAATAGCTACGGGAAGTACGGCACCACCTCAATCCTCCCATTTTTATCCGGGCTCAGGACTGGCATAGCTGACAGTTCAAACCTGTGGCTGGAGGGATTGTCTTAAGTATTCCTGACTGTATCCGTGTGTTCAGGGGCCGCTTTGCTTGCTTGCGGGATGAAAACCCCCAGATAAACGGGGGGGGGGGGTAATGAAAACCCCCTGCTGTCCACGCCCAAGACCGGCTAACTTGGCTATGGCTGAAGAAGATCCTTAAGCTCCTCACGTCATCAACGGGAATCGAGCCTAGGACACTCCTTCCCCAGGCATATGGTTGCGAAGCGCATAGCCACCAGGCTAACCGCGCGGCCATAGAATAAGTAATAAATAGTAATCAAATAATAATAATAAATAACAATATTACTCAACATAACAGTTATTATAACCATTTATCTTTTATGAGAAAACTTTTGGTGAAATAAATAGAGAAAAATTATGCAGTATAATGAAATAATAATAATAAAAAAAATCCATTGTATTTGGTATAAGTTATACGTACCGGGCAGTGAATTAGAGTCGTTTATGCAGATATACAGATAAAGGTCACTTACGCAGCGCATATACAAAATTGGTCACGTGCGTCACGACGTGTTCTAGGGAACTATTTACTATTGCTGTTGGTCAGTAATTGTCAATGGTGCTAATTTCCAATGGGAAAAGTAAAGGATCTTTCTGAGTTCGACAAAGGGTTTATTGTCGGTGGTCGTTTGGTTGAAGCCACGATTTTGAAAACAGCAGAGCTGACTGATTTGAAAAGCGAGATATCCCGGGTGTTTAACCAGTGAAAGTAGTTGTGGTCCTAAGACAACACAACTTAAAGATTTCGCAAAAGAAAACAAAAGGATGACATTTAAAGGTAGGGATCATGTTAGATCAAAAATGGTCAGAAGATAAAGTAACAGCGTTTAATTATTTGGGTTGCATAACATCTAAAAGACAAGGGGGGGGGAGTGTTTACGAAAACAAAAGTGACAAATCCAGAGTCGAAACATCTGCATTTCATGTAACAATTTTTAATATCAGTATTAAAAAAAAAAACTTGAGTCTTCTTTGACTATACCCCTATCCTCAATTTGCGTTACGAATAATATAAGTATTTTGTTCGTCTGTTCAATTCTGTTCGCCTAGCTGTCCGGCTAACAGTAGCAGGTATTGTATACTACTTCTGTAATAAGTTTTTCGCTTCGTAAGAAAGTTCATTATGCTTGACAATATATTAAAATATCTAACAAGAGTGAAGAAACATGCTAATAAGAGTACTTGAATACTTTTACTAGATATTCTAGTTCAAGGGGAGAGGGGGGGGGGGTCTTTCTTACAATGCAGTTCTCACTAATCTACAGACAAGTCTAGTAAACCTTAAGGTGGCAGACCTACCACTAGGATAACTATCGTCCACTAGCAACCTGACATGTTGAAAATAAATGATTTCAAAAGTATCGTAAGAATTATAAGCCGCAAAACAGACATGGTAAAGAAATTATGAAAAAGTGTAGATACATATGATACGTGAAGCATTAAACAAACCAAATACGGAAGAATCAGATAAAATTTTACGCGAAGAAAGCATAGAAATAGCAAATTCTCAAATAAAACAGTAACCTCAAAGGAACTAATGGAGCAATTATTACCATACTTAAAGCGAAGAGTAAACAAACAAATACAAACAAAACTGGAGTAACAATCTACATACAGTAATTAAAGCAAAATAACCGATCACATATTTCCAATTTCTACAGATATCGGAATGAAAGAACATCAGAAGTAAGTTTAATAATAATAGAGTAGCGCTTTTAGAAGTATATCTAGTGCTACAGTAGACAATTAAAAAATAATTAACACATTTTATAAACAAAACTATGTGGTGTGCAAGACGACAGAAATCATTACCAAGTTTTTTTTTTCATTTTTTGTTTTATGATTTGTTTCCTCACGACGTTAAAGTTAGAGGAGGACTAGGTCATCCTCATCTCTCTAAGGCGAGCTGAAGCTGTTATGAACAACGGCCTTCTAGTCCAATCTATTCTGCAGCCAAGTTATTTAAATTTGGCTAAGTTCAGTTCACTAATGCTCTTGATGTTTTCTATCCATTTCTTTCTTTGTTCTCCTCCCAGTATCTGAAGAATTTGAGAAATCTGTCATGGGCAGTTGGGTGAGAAAAACTGCTGCTAAAGATGGTTGAGATGAAGAAGCAACTCGTAAAGGAATGCAACAATCATCTTAGAGAAAATGCGAATTCAATGGGGCCATGCTATGAGTTCAATACTGGATGAACTAATCCAGTATGAACTATCCAATCCTATCAGGAAGTTTGGAAGAAAAATCCAGGATTGGTGGTGGGTGCATCATTACTAGTGCAGTTAAGTGCATATATAATAACTGGATTTAGTATTAATGGTATAAAGATTGTCAGAGGAAAATCGTCGAACTAAAAATGTCACCGATTTTAAAAAAATTATTAGTGTGATCGGGGCCCAAAACGAAGGAGAGGGAATCAAAATCATTGGACAAAAACCTGAATCTACGATATCTAAAATTCATACCACAAACGATTGCAAATTATGAAGTTGTGTGACGCATTTAGAAAATAATGATAAGGAGTTTAAATTAAATGGCCTTTCTCACATCTCATGCACTGATCGCAGACGAACTAAATAAAATAAAATAAAAATTCATGGCAGTTGTAGCACATATTTTTCCATTCTGTATTTAATCATTATGATATGACTAGCCAGAAATAAAAATCTCTCTTAATAAAGCATGTACTGAAGTCAATTTAAGCGACATTTAAACTACTTGAAAATAAAATGGCAGCGGATTTATTTATTTTTAATTATTCTTCGAAATCGTTTTCAGAAATGTGAAAATTTGCAGCTGCAATTTTAGAAGTATTGCATGAGATAAACCACTGATGAACTTGTTTCTATATTTGTTTGGTTGTCTAAAAAATACTTTGCACGTGCGTAAACAGTATTCTACGATATTATTTAACGATTATTAAGCTGGCGAATTAATTATGAATCATCCTCACTCAAAATCATGCGATCTTTGATGGGGAGATTAGAGTGGAATGGCCGGTATTTTAGAGAATCAAAAGAAGAATAGTTGAACATTCATATGCTAGGTCAGAGAAATTAAATAGTGTAAGCATGATCTCGCGACATTAAATGATTAGCCCATAAATCATATAGTCAAGGCGTTTTCATGCCTTGACTTATATGATTTTGTATATAAAATACAAGTCCTAGATGTCTTTCTGTTGTGTTATAACTTGAAGACGGCTCCGTAAGGATTTGTAATGAAGACGTGATAGTTTTTGGAGACAAAAGAGAAGTGACAAAGTTAGGAAAGATGAAGAGTAATGAGGCAGCTATTGGATGGCGATTAAGACTTGACACTCCACGTTATTTTGCTCGTTTTTCATTGACCAAACTCTTTAATGTGAATTCCATCCAAGAAAGGCTGTAATCCTATATTTAGTGTCGGAAAAGAGCTTAGCGGGTAGATAGTTGGAGTCCTCTTCTAGAGACCAAACAAACTTTTTTTCAAGTCGAGTCAATCCTTCGGTAAACAGGGTGGCTGTCTCACACCGGGGAATGTAATTTTTCAGATGCATAAGGAATGGCCGGTATTTTAGAGAACCAAAAGAAGAACTAGATTTCACAAATATTTATGTTAATGGGATTCGAACCGCAGCTTTGTTGGAAAGGACGTTATGTAGACAGCGTGAAGTTTGTGCCCCCCCCCCCCACGTCAGAATAGCAGTGACATAAAATAATACCAAGATAAGTTCTGTTTTATGTTCTTGCATGCAAAATAAGACAACCTATGTGGAAGGGACTACAGTTTTATTTATTAGCAAGGACTTAAAACTTGAACAAGCGACATTTTTACTCATCGTTTGCAGTTCACTGGAAGAGTTTAAGTACAGCTATTGAACCGTGCTTTTAACTTTCATCTTCAGTGATCACAAGATGATAAAACGCTAGTAAACCAATTCATTTCTAAAAAGTGTGCATATGTCATGCAATAGCGTACTATAACATTAATTGCTTATCAATGTATGCATAAATTTTTGACTATGCCCATAACTTCTATATAGGAATATTTAGCTCTGTGATGATAATATATTTCGACATTATTAATACATTAAAAGCTTAATTTAGCAATTTCAGCTGACTGGCTTTCAATACAACGAATTTAAGGTCTGGAGAAATTAAATAATTTTCATTACAAAAACAATATCATTTTGATTATTTGGTTCTTACATTTAATTAAGAACTAAAACGGGCGTTTTTATTTTTAAAGAATTACACAACTCAAGGAGGAGGGATGTAATAGCAAAACTTTAGCAAGGATTATCCTTCCATTAGACAACTGACAATACCTAGAATTGAACCATGCTTAGAATGTGGGAAAACTTGTCTAAAGGCTTTTAAAACCAAAGGAGTTATTACAGTTCGTCTATCATACTATGGAAGTTGTAGGACTTAATCCCGAACAAGCAGATAAACTGAAGTATATAAGTAGTTTAGAGACAATTTATAATTTTGTAGACTGTTGCTTCACAGCCGACGTTCCAACCATTACTGGTATTTCTTCTACTATATTTGTACTGTTGCTAAGCATAAAACCTGTTATTAAAAATTAACAGTGTACAAGTGACCTGATTGACTAATTTACTGGAAGTAGTAGTTAAAAAATGGTTTTATTACTTGCTTACATTTCTTAGTCTCATTAACATCGAAGCCTCAAAACTTTCAATGGACAAATCGCTACGTCATTGTGCCAGTGTATATCGAATGAGATAATTCGAATCAAATCACATACCGTTTGTACGAGGGTGATCTGAAAAGTTCTCTGCCTAACAAGAAAAAAAGAATTTATAATTTCAAAATGATTTTTATTTTTCAACATAATTTCCCTTAAGACTAATACATTTATTCCAGCGATGCTCCAGCGCCATTATCCCGTCCCTGTAGTGGTTCTCAGTAAGATCTGCAAAATACCCTTCTACAGCTGCAATCTACTCTTGATTCGAAGAAAAACGCTAACCCGCGCAGAAGAGTTTTAGTTTTGGGAAGAGATAGAAGTCAGAGGGAGCAGCCAAATCTGGGGAATAGTGTGGATGTTCCAACAATTCATAGTGCAGATCCCTTAATTTTCCCATTGCCAAAACACCTTTGTGGGGAGGTGCACTGTCCTGATGAAAGATGATTTTTTTTCTTCTGCAAACCGGGTCTTTTCTTACGAATTGTTTTTCGTCTAGTCTGGTTAAAAGATCAGAATAACATTCCCCGGTTATCGTTTTACCCTTTTCAAGATAATTAATAAACAAAATGCCGATCCCATGACCTTTTCTGCTGATGGAACCATCTTTGTCTTCTTTGGCGCCGAACAACCAGCTTCTCTCCACTATTTTGAGTGCTGTTTGGATTCTGGTGTGTAATGGTGAATCCAAGTCTCATCTATAGTAATACATCGACGCACAAAATCAGTTTTATTCTTGTTAAAACGCTCCAAGAACTGTTTAGAGATTTTCATGCGAGTGCGTGTTTGATCTGCTGTGAGAAAGTGTGGCACCCATCTTGCGCAAAGCTTTTTCATTTGCAATTCTTCATGCAAAATATATCCTACACATTCTTTTGAGATGTCTATAGTCTCAGCAATTTCACGCACTTTGACTCGCCGATCATCCAATACCATATCATGCACTTGATCAACGATTTCTGGTGTTGTTACACTTTTTGGACGTCCTTCACGTGGATTATCTTCAAAGCTGGTACGGCCATGTTTAAACTCGGCAGTCCATTTCTTAATTGTCGAAAACGTTCATGAACTTTGAATGAATTTGTTTTGGCATTAAACCTTCTTTTACAGAGAATTTTATAACCGCACAATACTCAATTTTATCCATTTCAAGGGATACAGCCAACATTTTTGCTTCAGACAACTGTATAAAACAAACTACTTGATAGAATGACTTGCAATTTCACACAGATGCTTATTACAGATGTACCAACTTAGAAAAAAAATCGTGCCGATAGTGTTTCCATCTATTGTCGAGGCCGAGAACTTTTCAGACCACTCACGTATTAACATCGCAATGTAACCCTCAATTCTGTAGTTCTGAAATGCAAGATTTTATTTTCCTTTTCTTTCTATTCTTTACGTGTTTTGTTAAAAATATCGACTCCACCCTAAACAATATACAATTTGTTTTTTTCTATTATGACTCATTACATGATACTTATGATCACCCTTTACTTTCCAATATTATTATTACATAACACCTCCAGGGATCCAAAGACTCATCGAGGGAAGACACCTACTCTACAATCTTTGTCTTCCATCCACCAACCGCAACTACCTTCATCTACAGTCTATCGTTGATCACCACAGACAATCACAAACATCCATACCCACGGCGGGATTCGAACCCGCAGCCTTTCGGCTGGAGAGCGGATACACTAACCACTCGGCCAACCAGGCCGGGATATTAGGCGGTAAAAAGCAGCAGATAAACGCAAATTTTTACGTATATGTATACATTTTTTTAAAATTTTTTTTTTTTTATCAGGCATTAAGTTTCTTACGTCTTAATTTAAAAGCTGATACAAATTACTGAGTTGTCAAGAATTTAAAAACAGCATTTAAAATACTGCTGTTTGCCTGTGCTAAAGTTAGACTAACTCGGGAACTGGTTATGGATTCTGTTATATGTTCGATTGTATTCTTCAACGAAAAATCGAAGATAAACTGGCTTTTCTTTCTTCTGTCGGTCTAGCATTATGGTATCAGAAACATTGCCAAAAGCCTATACTTTGAATGAATTTCTTTTGGCGTTAAACCTTCTTTTACAAAGAATTTTATAACCGCACGATACTCAATTTTATCCATTTCAAGGGATACAGACAACATTTTTGCTTCAGACAGCTGTATAAAACAAACTACTTGATAGAATGACTTGCAATTGCAAGTCATTCTATTTTTTAAAAAAATAGTCTATCGTTCACCCTTCAATAGCAAAGTCTGCAGCTTTATTTTGTACTTAAACTAACGGGACTCTTTCGAAGCATACCGGAAAAAATATTGATATCGGATAGCAAACATATTCTCTGAATTACATTTTATTGAAGGGACAAAATTAAAATTTTGTCTTCTCATGTGATATATTTATACCATGTTCGCTATTTGACCGATTTGGTTCCCAGGATTTATTGCGGGATGATATGTCAAGTATAAGATAAAACAACAATTCATGTACAAGTAATCTGATGATTTGTCTGATAGTTTATTTTTATTTTTTTTTTATTAAAAAATCTTAAATATTATCCCTTTCAACTCTCATTCCTTGGGAAAAAAATTTTCTCGAGCTGATCTTTCCCTTAAAAATATTTCTTTATATACAGCAGCTCCTAAATTTAACATTTCAAACTACCAATACACGTTAGATTAACTATACAAGTCGATTCCCGTCGACGAGGTGAGGAGCTCAAGGATCTTTCTCAGCCATAGCCAAGTTAGCGGATCTTAGGCGTGGATACCATAGTTTTTACACCATTTTATCTGGGGTTTTTCATCCCGCAAGCAAGCAAACCGGACAGAAGACAATTTAGCCCCGTGAATACACGGGCTACAGTCATAGAATATAGTACTTAATCCCTCATGAGGAGGGCTCAACCAGTCCTAAGGAGCGGTCGAGGAACGGGGAGAAACCCCACACGAATAATAAACTTTTTTTTTTAATGCCACTCACTTTCGGATCTTCTGGTTGACTACTGCAATGGCTTGCAAGTTTTCTTCTGGTCGCCCATTACCTGTGAGTTGGATTTTTATCCTCAGACTTGAAATCTAATGCTGGGGATATTAAATAACTTTCTATAGAAAGTTATTTAATATCCCCAGCATTAGATTTCAATTTAATAGCATTAATTTTTTTTTTTTTTTGTTATTCCTGTGGGATTTCCCCCGTTCCTCGACCGCTCCTTAGGACTGGTTGAGCCCTCCTAATTAGGGATTAAGTACTATATCCTATTCAACCAGGGAAAGTTTTGCTGACGGTATGAGTTGTGTTCCTCTTCTTATTTGACATCGATTTTTCTTTAAGGTGGGATGATCCTAACATGATATTTTGAATAACCAGAGGTCTATGAAGCCAGTTTTAGTTGATTGGTTCTGTTCTTCTGGTGTGTATTGCGGAATCAAAACACCCTACCACTTTCATATCAGACTGGATACCTACTCTTTAGTTGAAAGAGTTCTTAAAAAACTATTTTGCTTCCTAGACTGGATTCGAAAGCCCAATTCTTCACACTCAAAGGCAGTCATTATCAACTTAGCTATAAAGGGTCCTCTCCAAACAAGCTTTAATTTCAATGCTTGTAAAAATCAATTTATCTTATTCCTCACAAAAAGACTCCATTGTCTTCTAATATTACTTTGACAACGCCCAAAACTCTGGATAAGAAGGGATCGTTTTATTTTTGGAACAACTAACTTCCACTCTCGCATTAGAGTAAACATATATTTTTCCTCCTCAGCATCCACAACAAATGGAGGTTTCTCTTTCGCCACTTTCTCGTTACTTTACCTTTGAACAACTCGTAAAAATTACATATCCATGCAATCATCGAATACTGGTTTCACATTTGGGAAGGCGCCAGGGGAGAATTCTCCATGCTTGCTGCGCAAGCTCATTAATTGAGAAAGAAGTAATATTTATTCGTTAATAAATGCATGCATTTATAAGCATTCCATTTAGGCTTTTATTTTTGTAGACAGAAGACATCTTAAGCTTGTGCGGTAATATTGCGTTGTGTATCGAAGGCCGATGCTTGCTCGTCTATTCTAAGCTACCTTGGCTTGCTCGGTTGTAGGAGCTATCAGGTCCTCGCAGCAGCACTGTGATTTCATGCGCGCGCATAGCCATTTCACGTCGTCTCACTCTGTTGCTTAAACACAGGCCATACGCAGTCAACGTAGCTCTAGCCAACCTTTACAAGTGTGCGTGTTGCTTGGGAAATTTAAGTTACAACCAACTTTTTATGACGATGTTATTGACCAGTTCATAAAGAAGAACCGAAGGGTAGAATTTGTATTCAAGTAGCTAAATTGAAAAAGACAGAATATCATTTGTAAAATAAATGTTGTATTTGTATGATTAAATGTACATACATTTCTAAATATATAGTTTTAAATGGTCAGTAATTCATTATTCCGCTAATCAGACTTCAATCACACCTCTCATTCCCTGAATGATAACAAGACCAGCATTCGCCCCAGGAAGGCGCACTTAAGAATAACTAAATTCGTTCTATTCCTCTCATTTAGAACAGCTTCTTGTGCATTTCCTAGAGTATGATTTACAGGTCTTCAAAATTAAATCTGAGAAGGTTTATTTTCCTTCTCAATTTTCTGCCTATTCAGGGTGGTGATGCTGTTGTTTTGGGATTACGGCTGAAGCAACTGAGGCTATGAGACCAGCGCATTATGTCTCCATTGCATGTATTCTGGCCAATATACCTATTTCGTGGGATGAAAACCCCAATTTCCTGGAGGAAAAAAAAAAATCTTCCACCACTGTATGAGACCGGATAACCCACGTTCAGTTGAAAAGCACTTATGAAAGTTCAAGTCGTTACGAGATTCGAATGCAGGTCTTTTTTTTTTTCAGCCAAAGGAATCGTTGATACCAAGTGAACTGGACAATGATGTACTTTAGGTCAAACAAATCTTTCGCATGTAGAATTGCCATAAAAAAAAGCACTAGCAAACATCTACCTACCATCCGGCGTTACAGCCCGTTGTGAGCCTTAGCCTCCTGTACAACTCGTCTCCACGATCTTCTATCATTGACTAGTCTTTCCCAGCCTTTCACAGTAGTCAAGTCTTGGATTACGTTATCAATTCATCTCAATCTTGGTCTCCCTTTGTTGCATATATCTTCTCCCTCAATATTCTTCTTGGCATACGGAATTCTTCCATTCTTTTTACCTGACCTAACCAGTGTAATCTCTGCGCTTTTATGAACCTAACAATATCTTCTTCTTTTAGTATTTGACTAATTTCTTTCCTGTACCGTATTATTCTCCATACACTATTTTCTTCAACAGGTGCATAAATTCTTCTTATAATTTTCTTTTCAAATTTCCTCAAATTGTCTTGGTCTTTTTCACTAAGTGTCCACGCTTCGCTTCCATATGTAACCACAGGTCTAATGAGCAAACATATACTGCATTGTTTTGGGCTAGAAGAACTCAACATTATGGAGGAAAAGGAGGTAACTGTTTATTACGAAAATAAGTCATTTCAGGTTTCCTGGGACTCAAAACAAATGAAATGGCAGAAAAGACAATTCCTCTTTCTCCTCATTTACTGATAGCTAATTTATACGGCATCCACTGCATACTTTTCACATCTTCAAATGTGAAATCCATGTGATCAATTTCATGTAAATCATATATTTTTGTTTAATAGTTTGTTGCAGTTTAATTATGATTTCAAGTACTTTTTCTTTTTTTACGAATTTAAAGTACGAATATACTTATGATTTAAAGTACTCTTAAGGAATAAATTTTTCTGGCAAACAGTATTCAATGCTCAGTTAATTTCTTTATTTCAGATCATTCAAAATATTTCAAGCCTATTATTTTGCAAACATGAAGAAATGTTATTTTTTCCTAAAGATAGCCATTTTACTAAGTATCTGTTTGGTTTTGGTGTATGAAGTCAGTGTTCTACTCATGGGTCAAAACGGAATGTTCCACAAAGGTGAGGTAAAAGAATTTTATTTAGAAGAGAATAATATATTCTTCTTAAAACGAATTAAAAAAAAAACGTTGGGATCAAAATGAAGATTACAAAAAATGTATTGAATAAATCTACCTGGGTAGATTTCGGTGTATTTGCATAGATATACGTCAAGCTTTCCAGTTTGGAAATCGAAGTTCTCTTCAATAATAAAACAGAAATAATCTCCGCGGCTATAGAGGACACGAATTCATCTCTAAAGTTAGCTTCAGATGATCACATTTAATTTATAACAAATGAAAATAAATAATGTCAATAAATTTAAAAACGCCTTTTGGATCATTACTATTAAAAATAAAATGTCAAATCTATTTCAAGTAAGCCTAAAAAACCTGAAATCACGTACAACAAATATTTCCAAAAAAAAAAAAAAAAAAAAAAAAATATATATATATATATATATATATATATATATATATATATATATTGTGTCGTTACAGATATCATAGGTTCATATTATTTAGAAATAAATCTACGTTGTGTTTGAAAGTAGCTATCGACCAATCAAGTGTCATCTACAGAATAGCTGGGTTTCATTGGTCGTAAAAATAACTACAGGAATTGACCAACTAGTTTCGTCACTAAAAACAGTGTAGCATCTTTAGGGTAAACACAGAAAAAAAAAAAAAAATGTAAATTCGGAAAGAAACTAGAACACTAGCATGCAAAGCTGGTAGGAACCCATTACAGCATAAATAACGAAGCGTGGGATTGCATGTTTTTCAAACAACGTACGAGTCATCACTGATGCAGACTGGAAAGCCTGTTTGAGATAGTTTTCTTTCTTGTTTTAATCATAATATCTTGTTGATGCTTGTCACTGTGTGACCAGTTACTAACGATTTACAGTTTACTCAGTTTAGAAAGTGAATTTCCATTTGGTAAAATGACACCACCTAAAAGAAATTACTGAAATACATTTAAAGTAGGGAAAATATGAGAGACATCTTGCGTCCTCTTGTTAAAGTGAATTCACCAGCTGCACGCAGCTAACAACACATGTTGATACCGGAGGTATATTACATTGGGATCAGGTGACTTTGAACAGAGAATTATTTATCTGTATGGCAGCGACAGAGTATCTTGGAAACTGTTGCTGTGGAAGGACTGCCATGTACAAGTGTTAGGTATCTTACTGAGAATTTTTTTTTTTTTTGAAATTACCAAAGAAGCAACTAAGGCTATGTGGCAAGTGTGTCTGTTAATTGTGTGTTGTTTTGGCCTCTTTTGTGGGAAATAAAACACGGGCTTTTCTGGAAGGTAAGCCCTTCCATCTCCATATGAGACTGACACAGTCTCCTTCGTTGAAAAATGTACATGAAAAACATCAAATCGACATCCAAAGATAAAAAAAAAAAATAGTATCTGATCGCACCATGCACTGCACCCATTACGGTGTAATAGTATATGACAATCGAGGGTAACACACCAACTGGACAAAAAGAGTAGCTAAAGTTAGCAAAAGAACGACTTTGCTATTGGATATCAAAGGATGGAGAAAAGTTGCATGAAGTGATTGAATCGATGTCCCATTTATGTCATGTGAACGACGAAACAAGAGTGTAGATACCATAAGGCAGCCACAGACTCATTGATCCTGGATCTAAACAATGAAAAGTAGTGGCCCGGTGTTTTGTTGGTACTCGAGAGCAACTGCGGTTACTCACATTTATCCTGCATGTGATGGCCTCTACCAATAAGATAACGCTCTATGTTTCAGTTGCGGGATCCTAATTCCACTGAGTATTATCCTTTGGGATATAGTTGAACGAGATACTTGTTACGGAAGTCCATCGCTAGCAAATTTAATGAAACTAAAAGGAATTCTTGTCTACCTGTGTAGTGTTTCTTAACCTCGTGAAATCAATTCTCCGGCACATCAGGGAGTTGAATTCATAATTCTTAAAACACTGCACAAATTAACAACGAATCTAGTCCAATAAGGTATTAGGCAAAAGATATCGATATTCGCCGATATGCACGGCTCCAAAATTCTCCACGTAAGCGAAGTCCCGTGATCCAGTGCGGAGCTATTGAAAGTCACCGCAAGAGACATCCCACATGCGAATGGCGCACTCCGCCACACATAACACTAGAAATCAGTCCGCAGCAAAATTGAAAAGAAAGACGAATTTAAAAAAGGAAACAAGCGAAGCGAAAATCTGCTAAATATTACATATACACATAAAGTAATCACAAAAACAAGTAATCCAAAAATAAAGTTTTTTTTTTACCTTCTTTCTTTTCATAGAGAAAAATTTGCGTCACAAATGGGCAGGGGATGCACAACGTACAGCCACCCTGTCAAGTCAACCCCGCCTTCCCATGATGTGGCCTGTTTCCACAAAAGGATCTCTGGCGTTTGCAGCGAGCATTCCAGCTGCAAAAGGAATGAAACACTAGTGAAATACCATCAGGATGGTGGAAGATGACCATCATCCAGCGAAACACCACCACAACCCTGCTTATTGGGAGCCTGAACTGGCGAATGCTATGTTTGGCCTCCACACTCCATCTCTTTTCCAGGCAGCGTGAGTAATATCCTTGAAGGGCATGACTAACATATTTAGCCACCCAGACTCATTCCCCATTTCGAGGGTACTGCAGTTAAAACGGTGTTAACGCAAGCCGCTGCAGATAGTATACTTCCCGTGCCAGTCAGTAACGTCAGGATTCCCAGTTCAAATGGCACATGATCCTGCTGCCAGGATCGTACTTACATTTTTTCTGAGGACCTGGAATGCTCCGGGGTTCAATATCATTATTTGGAACCATTAATTGGTCCTAGTTTTTCGGGTCCCCAAGCTAGAGCCTCATGCGCTTGTGCATAAGTACGGCCCTGCACAAGTCATGCCTGGTGAGGAAGTCCGAGTAGAGGTATGTAGATGGAACTGTCGAGGTCACGAAATGGCAAGGAGACTGATCGCTCTCTGTTCACGAAACTATTTCCCCCATTCTTTCCTTTCATCCAATAATAAAACCAAAAAAAAAAAAATTAAATAAAAACAAACAATGACGGTAGCACTGCGAACATAATAGATCTCCCTTAACAACCAGTTCATCCAAACAGTTGAAACCAAAACACAATATTCCAAACTTACCAGGATCGCTACAAAAAAATTTAAATAACTAAATAAATAAAAATTGATTTCCACAGCCACTTCACAAACATTCGGGCATAAATTCCAACATAAACGAAGTTCAACACCACTTATAGACATCCAAACCAGATATTCTCTTAACAGAAACCCGAATTACAGCTACATCAACCACAGTTCACCTCCAATGCCCAAATTATACGCTTCATGAATCATTTCGCCACAAAGGCGGCACCTGTGCCTTTGTACGTTGTAATTTTGCCTACCAGAGAATTCCAAAATTGAAATCCTCAGCTTTTGACGTTAGGCTTGTTAAAACAAGTGCAACTGCTGTACAATATCCCTTTACAGTACAATTGCCAATTCATCGAACCTACTTCTCTTGCTCATTTATTCCATCTACCTCTGCCGTCTGGAACAGCCTTCCACTGATGTGGTTCCCAACAGTTTCAACCAAGAATTGTTTAAGAACAATGTCAAATAGGTTACTTCTTTTTCAACCGTCATCTTCACCTCACAGTGCAGTGATGTGCGATAGGTTCTTATGCCTCCCGTATGCGAGATAATTGACCTTCACGAAAAAGTAACCTCTCCTGTGTACGTAACTATTTTTCTTCCTATTAAACTATTTTCTATTGCACAATCACCGTAAATGTCTGAAGGAAACGACAATAGATCTACGAAACTTTAATTTCTTCATAACAGTTCCATCTTCATTATTTTGTAATCTACGAAAGTTATTAAACGTCTTTCTTTTCCTTGTTCAAACCATGGTCAATTATTCACTAACTTCGAATAATTACACTATGTTCGTCTATTTTTCTTTGCAGTAAAGAAATTAAAAGTTCTAAGTTTATTTCTAACTATGGTTTGCATTGTTTACATTATAAAAATTCTAGTAATAAAAAAAAGTGAAAATAAAATTATAAAAATCATTATTCTTGCGGATGGACAGTGATAACTAATAATTTATATTGAATTCTGTATATTCTTCTGTGACAATGATTGCTAAATTAGTCGTTTATGAAGATGTGACAGGTAGTATTTCTTCACTTCAACATTAACTTCCTGTAGTTGTGTAAGTGCGATTTCTCTTGGTATGGAAATATGAGCTGTTATTTCTTACAGACTAGTGAATACCAACTGAATGTATACCATTATGGTTATCAAGATGAGCAGAAGCATTTCTGCTTGCATAGATGTCAGTTCAAAGTTGAACTGATAGTGTGGTTTGACCACAAAACTAATCTAAAAAAAAAAAAAAGAAAAAGAAATCAGAACATCAGCAGAACACACCAACTCTGGAAAGGTACTGGTGTTTTGTCCTTGTTGTATCCTTCATGATATTGGATTTTTCATGTTTTTGGGGTGCTTTTTGTGTTGGGGTGGTGATTTGTTCGTTTCATTGAATTTAAATGGCCTAGTTAGTTCTAGGAGGGCCAAGTTTAAATTGTTAGTCTCTGAGGGCAGAGCTAACCTGACGATTTAGTCAGTGGAATGGACAAATCACCATATCAACACACACAAAAAAAAACAAAACGAAAAAACACGATAAAAGCAATACCACATATGCTGTGGCTAATAATACCCAAGCACTTCTGGTCTGTGACCCTAGGAGACTTGATTACACCCACCCACCCACTGTGCCCAACCTAAAAACACACTAACATCCTGTACGCACATCGCAGGAAGTGACGTCGCCACACCTTTTCCCACCTGCAACATCCCACCCACCCATTTCCAGCTTTAAACACCCGCCCACTATGTCTGCCACTTCCCACAACACACCCTCTTCGGATTAAAAATATTACCTGCCTATCTGCGGAGCCTAAAAACACACCAGCCCCGTGGGCAGTGACATTAGAGGGCGAGCGAGACTCCGTGCCAGAGCTACTTATTTCCACTTGAAAAAAAAAAAAAACATTCATTCTAGTCATTACCTTCAGCAACGCATCCGCCCAGCTTTAAAAGACCCCAACATTAAAAACACCTGGCCGTTTTTTCCAAAACACATACCCATCGCCTCAAAAATCCACCCAGTTTGGCTGGCACCTCATAAACCACACTATACATACCTTCCCGCACAAACAGCCAACACACACTTGCTCTCCTGACGACATCATATTGTTAATAAAAATATATATTCCTCACATAATAATACTAACAAACACCATTCATCGCAAACAAGAACTCACTAAAAATAACATTGCAACCAAGAAACTTTAAAAATCACACAAAAAAAAAACAGGAAAAAATATAACTCAATAAAATGGAAAAAAATCTACGTAACATAATAGTTACTTTTATTTGACAAGGTGGCGCATTATGGTTCTTAATCTTCCGCTTGGCGGCGTGCATGCGCTTTGGTATAATGTCAAATATCCAGTGGTATGAATCGTACTGTAGCAAGTCACGTACGACTTCTCTTACGTAGCTAGAATCAGAGAGGGGGACTGGTTTTAATTTCGGACCGAAGCAAGCATTCTCTTAGAAAAATTAGTTTCAGATTACAAGCAGCAGCAACACTTAAAAAAAAAAGTTTAAAATTTAAGAATTAATTATTTTTTAACCTTTATGTTCACTGGGAAATTTCTAAATATGAACAGAATGTAGTTATCATAGGATTTCAGTTACAGTAAACATAAAACTAAACTTTAATAGATTTGGCAGTATTTACATTTATATTCAAGTATAAATACGAATTTGGGAAATTCGGAGTGTTCGTGCCGTTGCTAACGTAGACGGGATAATCAAATAATTGCAAAATCACGCACAAAAATCATAATCAGATTCACAGTATGAGTGCTGAAGTTAAAAAAATCTGAAATAAGCTTATCTGGAAATTTAAGGCAGAATTACGTAATTCCATTTTCTCATTTACCGTAACGTCACACGATGAGAACGATCTGAGACCCTCTGACGGGAAAATCGAAATGCTACGTGTAATTACTAATTCACTTTATGTGTTAAGTGAATAAAGCCGGAAAATTATTTTCCACTAAAGGACCAAGAATTTATTGGTTTCGAATCTAGTCGGCGACTAGATGAAATTTTTCTAAGCCTTTTTTCGACCGGTTCCCGAGTTAGTCGATCTCTGGCACGGGCAAGCAGGTTTTTCCTCCCGGAAACTCGGGTTTTTCGTCCCGTAAACTCAAGAAAATCGACCGTAGAACCCACATTATTTCAGACATTAAATATATTGTGTTAGGGTTAGGGACCACGAGATGGTGGCACATTTGAGCCGTCTCTCTTCACTGTGTACCGCTTAATTAGTGATAGCCTTGGGTCATCTATCTCTGATTGGTACCAGTGGAGATTGAACTGCCCACTCAGTCTCCAAAAGTTAGATAGGGCTAAATGGCCTCGCCTACTTCCCGTATACGGGAATAAAAAGGCGTTAGCTGATTTTTTTTTTTTTAAATTTATTTCATCCTGCATGAATTTATATGCCATTTATTTTTAATATTAAAAACTGATATTTTATTTTATTTTATCAGTAATGAAAAATAAATACTGATAATATGTTATTTCTTTCTGCAGAAAACAGCAAGCTATCAGCAAATCAGAAAGAGAGAGTTCAAGTCCTTATTGTTACTTATCCCCGGAGCGGATCATCATTTCTCGGAGATTTACTTGAGAGCTACCATTCCAGTTTTTATCACTTTGAGCCAGTTCACTATTTCTCGGACTTCATCCATTTATTCAATGAACCAAAGATGGCTACTGTGAGGACATTCCTGAAAGATCTCTTGCAGTGTAACTTCACAAACTGGAATTCGTATCTAAAATGGCTTCGAGAACATGACAAGCTGTTACTCAAAATGCCACGTAACAGGAAATTTTGGAACACATGTACATCATTTCGCAACGGAACTTATTGTTACACCCTGACATTTATGAACATGCAATGTATGCCGGCTAAAATGATTATCATTAAAACTATCAGGCTACCCTTACGACAAGCATTGCAAATGTTACAAGAAAGTAGTGATCTCAATCTTAAGATTATTCATCTCGTTCGGGATCCAAGAGGAACCATGTATTCGCGGTTTCAAAATGACATCCCAGTGTGGTGTTTGAAACTGAAAAACTGCTGGTCTTCCAAAGAGTTCTGTAAATTGGTGGACGAAGACCTCAAATATTCGTGCGAACTACAACGCAATTTTCCTGATAAATTAATGCAACTAAGATACGAGGATCTTGCTCTCTTTCCGTTGAATACTACCCGAAAAATATTTCTTTTTCTAGGATTAGAAATGCCTCAGGAAGTGGTCTATTTTGTGCAAAACAATACTCAGAAAGAAAAACAACAGATTGGCTCCATGGAACCTAATCTGCTTTATCCTTATAGGACATCTAGGAATTCTGCAGAAACTGCAACAAAATGGATTCAACACATGACTATAAAACAGATTGCTGAGATTCAAGAAAACTGTCGTAATATTCTGCAGAAAATGGGTTATAGTGAATTAAATGAAAGATTTTATTATCCAGTTCATGAGGGATATTGCAAAGAATGAAAATCATGAAAAAGAATCCAAACTGTAATGTAAATAAAGTGTGAGGAGTATATAAAAAACACTATGCAATTCGTTTTTTTTTTTTAAAATCATAACTCGTCCATAAGTGCTGCATTGAATGCAGCCTTACAGACAACCAACCACTGGTTATCTGTACGGGTAATCAACTGTCTGGAGATTAAATATGTGACAATCTTGACTAAATGTGGGCGACGTATTTGTCAAAAATGGACACTTATGGTGTAGGCCGTGTTCTTATAGCGGAGCGAAATAATGATCAATGATGGCTGCATCCTTCTTATGGTAGGGATACTAAACTGCCCAGAGGTACTGAGAAATCCTCGAACCCTGAGTGCGACTTTGTAGGTAAGGACGGTTGACTAGCATTTTCTTTCCAATACCTGACAATGCCATCCATAGAGCTCACGTTGTGGAGGAGTATCTTGAAACTGAAGAAATCTAATGACTGTCATGAGCAGCACGATCACCAACTTAAATTCGATCGAACATGCGCGGGACGCCTTCGGGCGTCAGCTTGCATGCTGCAGCAACCGCCTTGGTAAATTGATGATCCTAAGTGTACTCTGGTATTCGAGTGGGATATGTTGCCATAAAATCTTATATCAATATGGTTCTTACGACATACTGATGCTAAAAGATCATATTTTCGAGCAACTGTGTCGATTTTTGTAATGTGGTCTTGTTGGCAATTCTCATATGATTAAGTAATGTCCTTATACTTGTCTAAGGTTTCTCGCTTTCCAACATTTCACTGTTATTCTGTTGTAGACCACCACATGAAATACTGTCCTGCTTTTCCTTAAAAGTAATTTTTGGAGAAATACATATTTAAAAACAACTCAACACAACTCTGCTTTTAAAAAATAACCTATTGAAAGCACTCTCCAATTAGTCATGGTAAAATTGGTTAGGCTTTTACATCTACTTGGGAAGCTGAAACACGCAGTCAGTGGTAGTCTTTTAAATAGGTCATATATTCTGCTTATTACTCCAGGAGATTTTGACCCATAAACATCAGCGTTATTTAAAGTGTGACGTGAAAATTCACAAATAGTTGCACTTGTTTTTTTAGGGCTTGGGAATTACAGATCTGTGATTTTGTAAGGAACGCTGTGCAATTTAATAGCGCTTACTTCAGTAACAGAAACAAGACAAAAAATAATTAAAAATATGCGTGGGTGGTCTAAAAAAGTTCGATTATGTTGAAAGAGTTATTTTTCAACATAATCTCCCTTGAGACTAATGCATTTATTTCAGCGATGCTCCAGCGCAATTATCCCGTCCCTGTAGTGGTTCTCAGTAAGATCTCCAAAATACCCCTCTACAGCTGCAATCTACTCTTGATTTGAAGAAAAACGCTGACCAGCGAGGAAGAGTTTTAGTTTGGGGAAGAGACAGGTCAGAGGGAGCCAAATCTAGGAATAGGGCGGATGTTCCAACAATTCATAGTGCAGTTTCCTTAATTTTTCCATTGCCAAATGCCTTTGTGGGCAGGTGCATTGTCATGATGAAAGATGATTTTTTCTTCTGCAAACCGGGTCTTTTCTCACGAATTTTTTCATCTAGTCTGGTTAAAAGATGGGAATAATATTCCCCGGTTATTGTTTTACCCTTTTCAAGATAATTAATAAACAAAATGCCTTTACCATCCCAAAACACCGATGCTATGACCTTTCCTGCTGATGGAACAAACTTTGTCTTCTTCGGTGCTGAACAACCGGCTTCTGTCCACTGTTTCGACTGTTGTTTGGATTCTGGTGTATAATGTTGAATCCAAGTCCCGTCCATAGTAATAAATCGACGCACAAAATCCGTTTTATTCCTGTTCAAAAGATCCATGCTCTGTTCAGAGATTTTCATGCGAGTGAGTTTTTGATCTGCGCGGCACCCATCTTGCGCAAAGCTTTTTCATTTGCAATTCTTCATGCACAATGTATCCTACACGTTTTTTTTGAAATGTCTATAGTCTCAGCAATTTCACGCACTTTGACTCGCCGGTCATCCAATACCAT
This sequence comes from Typopeltis vanoorti, assembly GCF_054136105.1. NCBI lineage: Eukaryota > Metazoa > Arthropoda > Arachnida > Uropygi > Thelyphonidae > Typopeltis > Typopeltis vanoorti. Next base: position 83,530,788 of record NC_143568.1, read on the forward strand.
ATCCTGCACTTAATCAATGATTTCTGGTGTTGTTACACCAGATATAAATCGACGCACAAAATCCGTTTTATTCCTGTTCAAAAGATCCATGCTCTGTTCAGAGATTTTCATGCGAGTGAGTTTTTGATCTGCGCGGCACCCATCTTGCGCAAAGCTTTTTCATTTGCAATTCTTCATGCACAATGTATCCTACACGTTTTTTTTGAAATGTCTATAGTCTCAGCAATTTCACGCACTTTGACTCGCCGGTCATCCAATACCATATCCTGCACTTAATCAATGATTTCTGGTGTTGTTACACTTTTTGGACGTCCTTCACGTGGATCATCTTCAAGGCTGGTACGGCCACGTATAAACTCGCAGCCCATTTCTTAATTGTCGAAAACGAAGGAGAAGAATGCCCATAAACGTTTATGAACTTGGAATGAATTTCGTTTGGCATTAAACCTTCTTTTACAGCGAATTTTATAATCGCACGATACTCAATTGTATCCATTTCAAGGGATACAGACAACACTCTTGCTTCCGACAGCTGTATAAAACAAACTAGATAGAATGACTTGCAATCTCACATCGATGCTTATGACAGATGTACCAACTTAAGAAAAAAAATATCTTGCCGATAATGTTGCCATTTATGGTTGAGGCCTAGATCTTTTCAGGCCACCCACGTAAATAAATAACTTTATCTAGGCTTTTTTTTTTTTTTTTTTCTTTCAGTCGGTTCTCGAGTTTGTCGATCTTCGGCAAAGGCAAGTAGCCCCGTTCCCCCGTGGAAAATCAGTTTCAGAACTCCTTGAACTTAAGGAAATAGGCAGTAGTATTGTCTTAAATAGTGCGATTCCAGTGGTAAGGTTAAGGACCATAAAATTGCGGTAACTGTCTGCTATACTCAGATGGCTATGAAATCATTGACAGGACTCTGTCTACAATGAGGAAATGGTAAAGGATGGTTGCTATACATCAATCTTCAAAAATAGAGTAAATGCTAAATGCATTAAGATGTCGTTTCTTAACTATATATATATATATGTTACTACTAAAGTGCAGAAATCAGTTATTCTACAGATTATCTAGGTATTGTGCAGATTATCTAGGGTGATCCGTTAAAGTGCCGAAAACTGTTTCATTTCTCAAATTACCTAGGTAATTTGCAAATTACCTACTAGGCATTCGTTAAAGTGAAAATAAGATCTTTGCTGGAACAACAGCAACGTTTCTGCACGCTTAAATTAACATAAATGTTATTTATTTATTTTTCGATATCTAAAGAATCATTTAATATAATCTTTAATATAATTTAATATAATTTTTAATATAATCAAACAATCAACAAATTAGTTGATAGCATCAATCATCCATCAATTAAAAAACTATAATACAAAGAATCAAACGGTTTAAAATATTATTAGAATTAAGGAAATGAATTTGCAAAACATATGACACTGGCGAAACCAAACTAAAAGTGGAGGGAGAGGGGGGAAGGAGTATGGAAAGGAAATGAGAGAAACAAACTTTTGAACTTTAACGATAGGGAAGCAGTTAATATGCACCTAGGCAGATTAGCTAGGTAATGTGCACATTACCTAGTTAATATGCACCTAGGCAGATTAACTAGGTAATGTGCACATTAACGGCTTTCAAGCTTTAGTGGTAACATATATATATGTAAATACGTTTTTTTACCTTGGGAATAATGTATATTAGGGTTACCAAGTAATTTTATAAACTTGGTTATTTTACTCCTAATCCCAAGTAAGCAAACAGTTAAGTTTGCGCCTGAACGTAGTTCAAGTCTAAAGGTGGTGCAACACACAGGGCAACTCATTGTAAAGGTGGATAAAGATCTGATCACTATTATCAGTATTTTCCATAATGTAAAGCACATCTCACTAAGAGATGTATACTGCAATACATTATGGGTGGGGTCACTACCCAGACCGGTTTCAACCTTTTTTTTGAGGTCTCCTCAGTGAGTAGCTAGACCCTAAATACCAAGGTTTTAATAATACAGAGCCTTATCAACTTTACCTATACAAGTTTAACATATATACATATATACACATATACATACACGTTAAACATACCAAGTAATTTTATAAGCTAGGTTTTAATCTTTTTTTCCCAAGCAAGCAAACAGACAAGTAAGTCGAGTTTGCGCCTGAACGTAGTTCAAGTCTGAGGCAACTCGTGGTAAAGGTGGAGTAAGTTCCGATCTGTTTACTTGTCTGTCTGCTTACTTGGGGAAAAAAAAGGATTAAAACCTAGCTTATAAAATTGCTTGGTATCTTTAACATAGTACGCCCAAGTTAAAAAACTTTCTACATCTTACTCTCATCCTGAGATTTTTATTTAATAAGGTCAAAGCACCTTGTAGATGTATGATACTATGCATTAAAGACAAAGGCAACTGCTCAGACCGGTTTAGGTAAAATTTATAAGTTCTGCATTTTTTAGTCTGGCTGCCACTGACAAGACCTCAGTTAAGGTCGAAACCGGTCTGAGTAGTTGCCTTTGTCTTTAATGCATAGCATCATACATCTCCGTAAGGGGATGTGCTTTGCATTAGGGTAAATACTAAGGAAAGTGATCGGATCTTACTCCACCTTTACCACGAGTTGCCTCAGACTTTAACTACGTTCAGGGGGGAAACTCGACTTACTTGTCTGCTTGCTTACTTGGGAAAAAAGGATTAAAACCTAGTTTATAAAATTGCTTGGTATCTTTAACATAGTATGCCCAAGTTAAAAAAACTTTCTATCTATCTATATCTATATATAAGAAGGTAGCATAAGTTACCTTCACTCTCCTACTCCTATTAAATTATATATGAGTTAATAATTTTATTAAAGAAAAATTATATATACATTATATTTTAAAGTTTCAGTTGCTTTAATATCATTTTTGTTCTAAGTGCTTATCAGAACTTTCCGGACCTGGTATGAACAAATAGTAATGTCGCAAAAGTGCAAGTAATAAAAAAAAAATGTCGTTGCAACTTTCCGATGCAAAATTGAATACTATGTAGTTGGAAAAATTTACTATGAACGGCATGTTCACAGTAGATCTGATCAACCATATTAGAAATTCTCGATGTCACTTGTAACTTGAATAAGAGAACATAGCTCTTAAATACATGAACAAATTTTATTGCTATCCTGCCTACAGTATTTGCACATTAAAACGAGCACTAGATTAATGACTGTGATTCCTTGAATAAATAGAATGCATCACCCCAAATTTTAATAAAATAAAATAGAGCGTTAATTTAAACAGAACTCAGTTCACTTCAATTAACTGAACTTATTTTTCATTTATTTATTTTTCAAAGAATGTTTTATTTCGTAAAGTAATAAAAAGTATATATTCTTATGACGTTTCACTACTTTTCGTCTCCAAGTTTTTCCCCCACAATTTTTGCGATATTTTAGAATATCAACTGTCAGCCAGCTCGTATTATATAAATTGTCCAGTGTAGTGTTGCCCTATTTTCGAATTTATACACATAAATATAAACAAGCAAACCGACCCTGTAAACACGCATATCCATAAGACTCATATCTACAGATACAAATACTTATCGGATAAGGAAGGTAATGGGAAACCACCTTGTTCTGCAATCATTCGCTGGTCAAGTAGCATTACTACCCAGCGAACCATTAAGCTGGGGAAGGAAGAAAAACATGAGTAGTATACCAGGCGCTTTTGACAAGATCAAGATAAGATAAGGAATCGTGACGTGATTGGTTGATGACGTCATGGGTCTGGAATGTTTGGAATTTCCCTGTGGGCATATGTGTCAATGGCTTCAGTTCTTGTGTTTTGGTTCGCGTATGGCCTTATGGGTGATGGTAGAGATAAGGATTCGTGTTGTGATTGGTGGGACACTTCTGACAAGATCAAGATAAGATAAGGAATCGTTACGTGAATGTTTGTTGTTGTCAGATGAATATCGGTGACGTCATTTGTTAGTTGTAAATAAGTGACATTATTGTTTTGGATGGAAAGGAAGATATATTAGTGTATAAGGAATCGTGTCGTGATTGGTGGGACACTTTTGTCAAGATAAGAAATCGTGACGTGAATGTTTGTTGTTATAGTGTTTGGAATTTCGCTGGGGCCCTCGTCTATCGGGGACATCACGGAGTGTGATATTTAGATAAGAATCGTCACGTTATGTGTTTGGAAATTTCTGGGGAACATGTCTCTCAGTGATATCACATGGTGTTTTGGTTTGGCTATGGAATTGTGGGCGATGTTTTTGAGATAAGATATCTTGGAATTTTCCCAGGGTGACACACATCCGTCATCATGTTTGGTTGTCTATAGATGGCTGTACTAATTTTCCAATACATTTGGGATATTTCTTTCCTGTTAAAGCGTGGGAATTCTTGATGGGGTCATTTAGGGTTTTCTGAATAATTTAATTATATATACTAATGTAACTCACACTTTTTTTTCATAGTTTATCCGTATTTTCTTCTATATTCATATTCTAATCAAGTTCATATTTTATTCATAATTCATCCGAATATTTTGATTTGTCTAAAATTAAGATCTTGAAGTTCAATAAATAATTTTTCTTCTATAGATAGTTGTACTAATTTTCCAATACATTTTGGATATTTCTTTCCTGTTAAAGTGTGGGAATTCTTAGAGAAAGTCGTGATGACGGTCGTGTTTCGAGTTTTTCTGAATAATTAATTATGTACTGGTGTCTAAACACACACATACACATTAGACATAAAAATCGCTAATGTATCCATGTTGATACTCTAATATGTATCCTATGATTATTCTTATGAAAAACATCTGCATCCGTTGTCGCACAAACACCAGTCATAGTGTGCAGGACCTTCTTTTATGCAAGTCATGCAATAGATTTTTCTACGGCAACGAATGTCTGAATTTGCACATACAAAATAATATTTGTTCAAAATTCCATCGTTGCGGACAATGTTTGGCTACTTTGTCTACAGATAAAAGCCACGTCTGTCCACCTGAAAATTTCTACACTCACTGCAAATCAGTTCACCCAAAACAAATGATTTGTGAAAAAATCGGAGGTCTCAAATAAACAAGTTTCTATGGGTTTTTTTGACATAGAGACTATAGCTAAAAATCATCGTCATGTACCAGTCTTATGTATAGCTGATTTCGGTAGTCACGAACGCGAGTTCTGGGGTGAAAACTGTGTGGGTCAGTTTCTAGATGAGTGTTTTCTGTCAGGAATATCATGAAAAGTGATCGAGATGGTAAGATCCTTCGGACTGTCAAACCAAAATACGAAAATATTCGTGTAATTGCACACAATTTTCGTGGTTTTGACGGGTATTTTATTTTGGAATATCTTTTTTCAAAAAATTTCCAACCCTGTGTAGTGTTTGACGGATTGAAGATACTTGCTATCTATTATGACCCTTTAAACATCATATTTCTTGATAGTTTTTCCTACATTAGTGTTGCTCTTAGGAAACTCCAAGCCATGTTCGATCTCCCAGAAGTTCATAAGGTTTCTTTCCTCATAAGTTTCATACATCCGATTCTCTGGATTATCGTGGAGTCATCCCCGAAAAAACATATTTCCAGCCAGAATTTATGAATAAAGAAACTCGTACAGAGTTCGAGACTTGGTACGAAAATTGGCTAGACACTGAATACTGTCTGAAAGTGGAACTTTTAGCTTATACGAAAGATGACGTGCGTGTTTTGCGTGACAGTTGCAACACTTTTCGTACTCTCTTCGTACAGCTCACCCTGATTGATCCCTTTCTCCATGACATTACAATTGCAGGAGTATGTTTGAGAGTATTTCTCCAAAACGTTTTGAAACCTAATACATTGGCCATACTTCCTGCTCGGGATTACATAGGGGCAAACATAGAAAGTCTAAAGGCTTTGGCTTGGCTCGGCTCAAATGGCAAGAACAACATAACCATACAACATGCACGTTCTGTGGGGGGAAGTCTGCATCGGACCTTATTTTCTCGATGGGAAATGTGGAAGCTTTTTATATGATTTCTATGGTTCTTCTTCCATGGTTGTCAGAAGTGCTACAGACCAAGTACATTCCAACCATACAGAAATACAAACATGATAACCCTTTTTGAGCAAACAAAGGATCGCGAAAACTACTTTCGTAGCAAAGGATTCGACGTTATCTCAATTTGGGAATGTCAGTTTAATGCAGAAATTTCTGAAAACACAGCCTTGAAAAACTTTATTGCTGCTCTTAATATTCCAGATCCTATATTACCTCGTAGTGCTCTGCATGGTGGCAGAACTGACTGCTACAAAATGTATCACAAAATTCAGTCAGAAGAGGAAGTTATTCGCTATTTGGACTTCAATAGCCTTTATCCATGGGTAATGAAATATCAGGTATTTCCTATGGGACATCCCGAAGTAATTATCGATAATTTCGACTATTCTCCTGGGGTATACTTTGGTATTTGCCATGTAAAAGTGGAAGCACCTACCGATCTCTTTTTACCGGTTTTGCCCATCACAGTTAACGAAAAATTAATCTTCCCCCTGTGTGGAAAGTGTGCTTCTGAAATGGCCCCATTATGCTCTCATACGGATCGGTCATTTACAGGTTATTGGTGCAGTCCAGAATTAGATTTAGCACGTTCTCGCGGTTATAAAGTTATTGAATTTTACGAGGTGTGGCATTTTTCTCAAAAATTTGAAGGGGAAGAAAACTTCTTTGCTCATTATATTGATACCTTTCTGAAGCTGAAACAGGAAGCATCTGGATGGCCTGAAGGTCAAAACCGACAGGCTTATATGGACGAGTTTTTGCTAAGGGAAGGTGTTATGTTAAATAGTGAACACATTAGTAAAAAACCCTAGTAAACGTTCACTTGCTAAGCTTTGTTTGAATTCTCTATGGGGAAGGCTTGGCATGAGAATGTTAAGAACTCAGACCCAGGTGATTTCCTCTTATGAAGACCTCGTAGAACTTTTTTTAGATAACAGTAAAGTTATCCAAGATGCCAAGTTAGTTTCAGAAGAGCAGATGATAGTTGCCTACTCTCCTATTGAAGGCACTGAGCCTGAAAATAGGAAAGGGAATGCTGTCATCTCCTCATTTGTAGCTGCCTATGGTAGGATAAAATTATATGAGGTCATGGAACCTTTGCAAAGACGGCTTTTATACACAGATACTGATTGTCATTTTCATTGAAAAACCAGGCGATTACTCACCGTCCATTGGTCACTACCTTGGGGAGCTAGGTGACGAACTCGACGGCGACTTTATTGTTGAGTTTATTACCACAGGCCCCAAATCTTATTCCTACAGAACGCGGGGGGAGAGGGGGTAAGATTGTGACCAAATGCAAAGGCATTACTTTAAATTCTCGCGCGGCCACTGAGATTAATCTGGAATCTATGATTGCAGCAGTAAGGGGTGAGCCACAAAACATCCAAATTCCTGTACCATTTTCTGTCCACAGAGACAAATGGAGCTGTCAACTCAAAACGACCTCCGTAACAAAAAGATTTGGATACACTTTTGCGAAGTGCATAGTGTCAGACACATGCACTTTTCCCTATGGGTATTTTAAAGGATAATTCCCTACACTCACATACCCCATAAGCAAAAGATTCCATCTATGGGATAGAAAACTAAACATTCTACCTGGTAGGTAAAAATCCATGGTTGTTTCCCAACACGATAATTTGCAGTGTCGCCCTTCTCTTGTACATTTTTCACATCAATGTTATTGTTACTATTATTCCACAATAGCTTTTTTTTTCCCTTAGAATTAAAAAAGAAAAATTCGTCTTGGCATGATTACATGGTGACTGTGATAAAAAAAAAAAAAATGTTGACAAGGAGATTTTTTTGATATAAAAACAAGTATCTATTTGTTTTTACATGATCTCTGATTATATAAAAATAATCACAGTCTTATTATGTTATCATTTTTGATATGTTCATACATCCATTTACATGTATAATTTCGGGAGCTACTCAGTCAGGAAAAACAACATTCGTGTTGTCTCTCACAGAACATTGTAATCAACTAATCAAACCACCCACCGGAGCGATTCGTTTACTGTTACAGTGAAAATCAAGATAAATTTAAAAAATTTACCAATATAGAATTCGTGAATGGTTTGAAGTTACCTGAATTTGATTCTAATGTGAGAAATTTACTCATAATCGATGATTTGGTTCACCAGGCTAAGGACAGCACGGAAATAGCTGATGTATTCATAAAAGGTTCACATCACCGTAACCTCAGTGTTATTCTACTGACACAAAATTTATTCTGTAAAGGTACACATTTTCGTACAATTTCTCTCAATAGCCATTATGTTATTGCTTTTAAAAATCCCCGAGACTCTCTGCAGTTTTCTCATTTAGCTTGCCAAGTATTTCCAAGACAAACGAATGTGTTAGTTCAGATTTATAAAGATGCAACACGCGAACCACACTCATATTTAGTTTTAGACTTTAGACAGGAAACACCTGATATTTTACGCTTGAGGTCACGGATTTTGCCAGAAGAACCCAATACAGTATTTATCCCTGAATGGCTGATATACTCAAACGCTGTGAATATCTCATCAAGTACTTATCTCATTCCTCTCCCAAACAAGCAAACGATGCTTTAAAACATTGCACCTCCAGCCAAATCACTACACTGTGAAATATGCAAAAATGTTTTATGTGGAAATATTCCACTAAAACATAATCAGAAGTCACGCCTACGAAAGAAAAAAAAAATTATAAGAGCACTAAGTAACAAATCTCTTCCCTTCATTACCAGAAGAAAGCTGGTTTTACAGCACGGAGGAGCACTGTTCCCATTATTAGGCAGTATCATTGTTCCTTTATTGACTTCACTTATTAGAAAATGAATATGTTTAAAAAGTTTACTCTTCTCCAATCATCAGAGGAGCGTGAACTATACACACTCGATGACGAAATGAGTGCTATTTTAAAAATAAGAAATAAACATGCAGATGAAAAAGTAAAAGCATATTTAAATGTTCTGCAAAAGTATTTAGGGTTGAAAAACCAATTGGCTCACACAGAAGGAGAGCAACAGGAACATAGACTACCACGTCCAGAACCTTTACTGAACAAACCAAATACCCAGAACCATTCCCATCAACACCATCAACGTCAGCCAGTCCTAGTGAAGAAAATGCTTCGACTCCAATCCCTCCCCGCAAGAGAGCTCGAAGGAGTACCAAATTCATCTCTCTATCTCCCCGAAAGCTGCGTGAGAATAAGAAACTGGTTTGGAAAAAATGGTAAGTGAAAAAAACAATTTTTTTTTAAATTATTTTTTATTTTCAGTAAATGATCTGTAACAGCATTAGTTACTACAATATCATTTAACCACAAATCCTTAGAATAACATTTGCTAATAATATTTTGCATAGAAAGACCACGACATCTCAATATTAAAAAATACAATGCAAACCACACGCGACAGATTCCTTAGCTAGTACAGCTACAGAATTATAATGCCATTTATTAGTATTAATATTCAGAAAGTTAACAATATCGTTTTCGGGTGGACGACCAAAGCTATCGAAAAAATCACCGTGTTTGTCTTTAATATAGATAGCTTGCCAATGTTGTCCTGGCAACCAGGTCGGATCTGTGTTCACGACGAACATCGACTGTTGTTTTCTGATCGGATATTGTGGCAATTCATCACGAGCACAAACTCCTAAACCCACTTTTCTTGTGGTGGGTTCTAACTCTAGTATGCTTACTAATTGTTCAGTGTTCATAGTCCAGTAACACAGAACGACCATTTGTTACGGATAACGTACACTCAAATTCTGCATGAAGAACCACTGTGATGTTTTCAGGAAGAGGTTGAGAAAATTTAACTTCGAGTCGCACACTTCCTCTTCTTAATAGGCTGAGATAGGGGGCAACGGCATTTTGATCTGGCGATAAGTCAAATCCATAGAGAACGTTTCCCTTTACGTATTCTTCATAAGAAATGTCATTACCACAGTCTCTGTTCCATTTACCTAGTGATGTGAACAGTGACATGTAACATCTGCTGTAATGCCTTTCTTTCTTTGAAGTTCGGAGTCAAAGGTTGTGAGGGATACTGAATACCGTCAGCTGTCACTACAAGAAAATTCAGATTGAAATGATGAAAATTAAATGGATTTCTGTTGAAAGTGCCATTAAATCCATCACTAGCGACGAGTCCAATAATTAATCTAGATGGTATTTCACCTAGATACAGATTGTCTCGTGTGGCATCTGACATACCCTTGGGAATCGAAAAATAAGACACCTGTACTCGATTGATGGGATATATCATGTTTGACTTGTCTAATACAGACAGGTGAGCCAGTTGAATCTTTGAATTTATTTTGACTTTTCGGACAAAAAGTGTAGCCTCTTCAATTTGCACTTTAGCCTTAGAATCAGCATTTGCAGTCAGTAAACAAAATTCGGGAGAACTGCGAACCATACGAATACGAACAGTAACGTTATTGATCAAGTACCGGTCTTGATACATGATGTCAGCGTGTATTCGCCCAAGCATCTCGACACTTTTCGATTGGTTAATTCGAGCTTGTCGTCTACGCATCCCACATTCACTTTTGGTAAACATATCACTAACATTAGCCACATCATCTTTAACAAATAGTTCATTTGTGAGTTGACTGTTTTTAGCATCTCTGTCATAATTTAGTAGGTTTTCAATATAAGCCCTATAAGGATACGTGTCTGATGCCACATTCACTAGTTTATCTTGGAGAAAAAAGTCAATTTGACTGAACAGGGAATGGAAAAAATTATTCACAACACCAACTGAAGAATCTTCGATAGGTTTATTATCATTGTCAGTGATGCGCACAAGAACACGTAGGTATGATTTTCCCAAATCCAAGTATTCTTCAGATGTACCTGGTATGCAAAACACAGGACCTCCACTGTCAGTACTGGATATTGGTTGGTAGGTGACATACGAATTTCTTTCCACACACATGTTGACACGAGGGTGGGAAAAAAGATCTAACTCTGACATCATATCCTCAGCAAAAGATGTCATCTCGCTTGCGCTTTTTAATATTCGTTTTTTTCTTCTTGCTTCCTTGATCTCTCTGAAGTAATCGACTCCGAGCCTTTTCAGCAATGGTTTTCCCAGCTTCTGATGCTCTGTTTATAAAGGCTCGACGTACAGGTACCCCTTCCAATACATCTCCTATCATATGCTGACCAGCTTTTAAGGCTTGACGACCGACAAATTGAGCTGCAGGTTTTAAAAGTGGACTTAAAAAGGAAAAGGCACTTCTGAAAATGCTACCTAATCCGTACCCACGTTGTATCGGGGGGGCGTAAACATTTGAGCCCCACCTGCCTGCAATGTGTAATATCTGAGATAATCAGTCATCGTTCACTGGTCGGAACTGTAATTTAACTATTGTCTTGCCACCACGAAAGTGGAACAACTCGCCGCTGTCAGAACGAATTTCAATACTAATTGACTGAAATGTTTGTTTTCGTAACGGATAATAATCAGGTTGAGCAAAAACGAAGGAACACTTGGTGCTGCACTGAACAACTCGTAACAATGGTGCACATGTATCACCAACTATCTGTTCTTGGATTAAATCAGAATAAACAAAATATGCGGCTACACCCCTCTTTATATCAATTGGATATTTCCCTGTGATTGTACCTTTCAGTTTAACACCAATCTGATTAAAACCCAGTAGAAGACCCAAACCCGAGGCCTCCTTGGGAAACAAAAGGTTGTAATCTTTTGGGATTGTCAGAGAAATAGTGTTGTTTGGGTTCTTTTTTCCAGTAATCACAGAACTCACATCAAACATTGCTTGAAGAAGTTCAGAGGGTGAATTGTAACTGCCATTGGGAATCTTGTACACTTTGTAAAATCCTTCTTTAGACTTTTCGAAAACTTTATTTCCTGTGATGTTGTTGTTGTCAATATTGTTGACTCCTCCTCCAATTGCACGTATCACATGAAACTCATTGTAACCGGAATCTATGTTATTAAATTCTCCCGGAAGATGAATTTCGGAAAGAGCAACTTCCCATTTACCTTTAAGTCTGATCTCGTGTGGTAATTCCACTTGAAATTTCGTTTGCGTGTTTGTAGGAAACATTTTCATACTGGCATTACTGGGAAGGGTTAAGTAAAACATCTTCGCTACGAACCCAAGAATTATACGATGAGGGATAACCGAGCCACTTAACAAAATATTGAAGCTTTCCTTTCTGTTTGCGGTGCTTAAGTACTTGTTCGATTAGATACACGTCTTCCGGAAGTTCATTGGGTATATTAGCCTTTTGCAGCTGAGGTTTCATAGAAAGTTCCCTCCACTATCTCTCCGTCCCGACTGCGAACTCTATATACTACAGAGTTTCTATTAATAACCTGAGCAATAGTGAACAATTCTCGTGTCCAGTTACCCCAGTACCCTTTTCTAAATTTGTGGGTATCATAACTTAAAACCATACTATCACCTACTTGAAATTTTGGTTTGGTAGTCTCCTCTTAGGTTCCGTACAAATATTTCCGAACACGATCCTCGTTGTGAAGGTTAACTTGCGAAGGAGCCATACCGATAGTACGGTGTGGTGCGAGGTTATAAGTATGTACAAGGGTCGGCAAAACTTTCGTATAACTTTTACTTTTAGTATACGTCATCCATTTGTAGATCTTTGTTTTCAATGTTCTGATAAATCTTTCTGCAATGGGTGCTTTCATTTCACTCCTGGTCGTGTAGAAATGAATATTATGGTTTTTAAACATTGAACGAACTTTCTCGTTGCAAAACTCTTTTCCTTGATCAGTGTTTATGTAACATGGCACTTCCTCTTTAAAAATAGACTCGAAAGCATTAACAACATCGTCTGCTGATTTCTTCTTCAGTGTTCGAACCCACACAAATCGGGAAAAACAATCAATGTATACAAGAAGGAAACACCCCCCCCATTCTCTTTTGCAAGGGATGACATATCTGCCAAATCACATTGAAAAGTGTGTAAAAGTGTCGGAATTTGATTGCGTTTAAACTTTCTTCTAATGGGTTTATGTCTCACATAAGTAGGTTGTGTTGCTAACCAACTTTTCACGGTTTCATGTGACAAATTTGTATTTTTCTGTAAAGCTTTGATACTTCCAAAACTAACTAATGTATTAGGATTATAGTAATCTGCTAACTTTTCCATTACTATCAATGATTTTTTTTCTTTGCAGGTGAAAATCAAGAACCATCGCAAAAGTGGCAGTTACTTGCTTTTATAGCAGTACTGCTATTATTAGTGACCTCAGAAATTGCCATAATCATTTGGGAAGTAGTATCAAAATCAGGCAACCAAACATGCCTCATCAAAGAAATGTTACGCCAAGAAAAACACCATTTGCATTGGTGATATACGTAAATTCCTATTTCTGCATATTGCATTGTAAATAATATCTGTGAAATAAATATGTAAACTTAAAAGTACAAACAGTGTCTTTGATGTGTTATGTATGTTTAAGTAAGAACACTTTTGAAATCACCGTGAATTCACACACGATTTGTTTATTTATTTATTTATTGAACTTTAAGATCTTAATTTTAGACAAATCAAAATATTTGGATGAATTATGAATAAAATATGAACTTGATTAGAATATGAATATAGAAGAAAATACGGATGAACTATGAAAAAAAAAAGTGTGTTTGAGTTACATTAGTATATATAATTAAATTATTCAGAAAACCCTAAATGACCCAATCACGACATACTCTAAGAATTCCCACCCTTTAACAGGAAAGAAATATCCCAAATGTATTGGAAAATTAGTACAGCCATCTATAGACAACTAAACATGATGACGGATGTGTGTCACCCTGGGAAAATTCCAAGATATCTTATCGCAAAAACATCGCCCACAATTCCATAGCCAAACCAAAACACCATGTGATATCACTGAGAGACATATGTTCCCCAGAAATTTCCAAACACATAACGTGACGATTCTTATCTAAATATCACACCACGTGATGTCCCCTACAGACGAGGGCCCCAGCGAAATTCCAAACACTATAACAACAAACATTCACGTCACGATTTCTTATCTTGACAAAAGTGTCCCACCAATCACGACACGATTCCTTATTCACTAATATATCTTCCTTTCCACCAAAAACAATGTCACTTATTTACAACTAACAAATGACGTCACCGATATTCATCTGACAACAACAAACATTCACGTCACGATTCCTTATCTTATCTTGATCTTGTCAGAAATGTCCCACCAATCACGACGCGATTCCTTATCTCTACCATCACCCATAATACCATACGCGAACAAACACAAGAACTGAAGCCATTGACACATATACCCCCAGGGAAATTCCTAACATTCCATTCTCTATAACAACAAACATTCACGTCACGATTCCTTATCTTATCTTGATCTTCATCTTGTCAGAAGTGGCCCACCAATCACAACACGAATCCTTATCTCTACCATCACCCATAATGCCATACGCGAACCAAAACACAAGAACTGAAGCCATTGAGACATACCCACAGGGAAATTCCAAACATTCCAGACCCATGACGTCACACACAATGACGATTCCTTATCTTGATCTTGTCAAAAGCGCCTGGTATACTACTAACGTGTGCGATTTGGATTGAGAAATATAAGAGATTCATTTTTAAATTACAAGTGTGAATATCGTTAATCTTCTTTTTCTGTATAGAGTAAGGAATCCGTCCATTTTCTGCAGCATTTTTGCAGAAAATCGGGGAAGACAGGAGATAAAAGTATATTTCCCTCTCTTTACATAATCAAATTCAAAATAACAATTTACAAAACGATTAATTTTTGCTCTACAAATCATAACGTCAAAAATTACTTTCTGGTTTATTTTTCATAGAGTATTTCATAAAGTATTTACAGTACACAGAATTCTAAATACAAGTTAAACCACATAGCGGTCAGGATTTCAAAGTGGTACTCGTATAGCGATTAGATTATAACGTATGTAGTGCAGTTAGGACGACAAGACAGGCATCCTCTGGTTGAAAAAAAACCCAAGTTCGAATCTTGTCATGATGTAAGGAACTCTTCTAACTGAATTTTCACTTGACGGAAGTTTTGTCAGTTTAGTTCGGTTTACATTGAGGATGTGCTCGTTTTGAATTATTACCAAATCAACTAATTCTAAATATATTACGTTAGTCTGTTTTACTATTTTAATTTGTTAATTTAGTGTATTCTCCAGCTGCTTTCCCTATTTTGAGGGAATCCTGGAACTCTGTGGAGAGTCCATCCATGGTGAGTTGGTCGATTGTGAATTTTGCTCATGTCAGGCATAATCTGTTTGTCTGCTCTCTATCACTGAATTATTACCGTTCCTCTCCCAACAAGTTTCAGATCGACTATCCATCTGATCGCTGGAACAAAATACCTTTAAAAAATCAAAAGGACTTTTATTACCCTAAAAGGAAGCGGTTCCTTTAGCCTGACTTTCTGAAGACAAAGGCAGACAGTCTCAGTCCTTCACTGATAGTGAGCTCAGGCAATCAATGAACCAAAACTTTCAGGGAAGAGAGTGACAAACAACTGCCACCAAATCGGGGTGAATCCAGGACCTTTGTATTGTCTGTAACAGAGTTCTAAGATAAATCTTTTTGGGATGAAAGAAAAAGATATACTTTAAATTCAACAATACTATTGTTGCATCATTTATGTAAACGATGTTGCAAAAATAGACATGAATTTCATAAATTATTTTCCAAGAACTCAAGGTATCTTTATCTTTGAGTTGGAAAATTTTGCTGAGATTATAGATGACACTAAATATTGATAATGGACACAAGTATTTTGGACCGAGTATCCATCAAAATGGCAATCGCTTCTAGTGAAGTTAGATATTCTGGTCTTGTCTTCTTCCAAAATTCTAACTCTTCTCAAATATGCTCCATAGATTTCAGATTGATAATTTGAACTCGCCAGTCTAATCTTTACATTCTCAAGTCCTCATAATATATCACCAGGATCCGTAGTCCAACATGCTGATATTCAATGTCATGTTGTTTTCTATCCTAAAACTCAAAACTTATGCTATCTGATCAAAAATATCCGAACATCCTTTTGTAGCAGTGGATATGGCTATAGACATCACAATCATGCTCATAGTGGTATACAAAGAAGCATACACTCTGGAAGTCTTCATAGACAAACATTGACAGTAAAACAGGCTGGACTAAAGAACTCGGTGACTATCAGTTCAGGAAATTTCTTTCCTGCTGTAGCTGACTCAACCAAATTATTGTGAAGTGGAAACGCTTAGGAGCAATTAGAGCACAATCGTTACCTGGTAAGCCAAGCTACATAAAATCGCAGAGGATCTACCGAGTGCTGAAGCGCTTGGAGCAAAAAACATTGCCTGTGATCAGTTGAAACCCTTGCTAAGTACGAAATGCCTCTGCATGCAACGCAGCTGTTCATCGGGAGGTGAAGCATATGGGAGTTTCCGTGCAGCCGCATGCAAGCTTAACATCGGCATGGGTAACGCCAAGCGTCGAGTAGAGTAGCGTAAATCTCGGCGCCATTAGACTCTGAAACAGTGGAAACTCGTTCTCTGGAGTGATGTGCAATGCAAACTGTAAAGTTTGGTGGAAGAGGCATAATGGATTAGCACCAAGACCGTTTTTCATTGTTTGGGATAAGCTTCCCCTATTTCCAGTGAGAGTAATCTTAACTGTATAGCATATAATGACATTCTAGACCAATCTGTGTTTGTTACTTTATGGCAAGAGTTCAGTGAAGGCCCTTTCCTGTATCAACACGACAATGCCAAGTCTGTAGAGGAATGATTTGATGAGATGTTTGTTAAAAGAACTTGACTGGCCTGCACAGAACCCTAATCTCAACCCCATCGAAAATTTGTGGGAGGATGAAGTAGAACGCCGATTGCGAACCACGCCGAATGGCCCATCATTAGTGATCGCCTTCATTAATACTCTTCTGGTAGAGTAGAAGAGAATGACAGTAGCAATGTCGCAAAATCAATTAGAAACTCTTCTTACCAACTTCATATTAATGCTTTACATATTAGAGTGACAAATGGGATGAACACACGCCCAGATAATGTTGATCAGAGAGTATATCTTTGTCGTATCTCCGATCATTTAACTCTTAAAGTAAAAGAGAAGAAGAAATTAGAAGCAATCTTTAAAAGAAGATGGATACTTTTGAGGGCAATAATTGGACGTAACTAAGATAATAATGTACTTAAGAGTGTGTCTTCATTTATTATATATTAATATTTAATTCTTGTTCCATTATTTTGCATATTTATTCTAACTGAGCTCAAATATATTTCTCGCTAGTTAACATTAATAAGAAATCACACACGAATCATAACAATTCAAACTATGCATTCTACGTGTTATTCTGAATTATGACCAAGGCAATTAAAGGCTAAGCTACTACACACGCAGTAAGCATTCTTCTAGACTATTTATATGAAAAAACCAACGTTTCTGGGCGAGACTGGTTACTTTCTAGTCTCTATATGCAATTTAAGTTGCATTTCACCCTTACAGTATGAGTACACATATACAGGGTGGACAAAATTAATGCATCATTCTTTAAGATTGTGGAGCGCCACCCAGTAATCCAAATGTTGCGAAACCCTGCAAGAATATATCGTGCATCACGCGGAGCGATATCTGAGAAAGAAAAATAAATACCTCCATAATTCACCACCAGGGCGCTGTAGAAAATTTTCTGTATCTCTGTATGTGTGAGAGAGAGACGACACGAGCATAAAAAGCGAATAAGACATTTTTATTCACTTCCATTATGCATTCACGGATTGTGGTGTTCAGTGTGCTGCCCTTGCCAGTATGTCAAAAACAGCATGTGACAGACGTTGCTCAGTGTATTCAACGGTAGAAGGCAACTGGTCGGGATTAGTGTTGAATCTATGCCAGTTATGCTGTCTTTCAGCGCTGGAAAGTTATGATCCCGATAAACCCTGTATTTGAGAAATTCCCCCACAGCGAGAAGTCACATGGGAGTTAAGATCAGGTGAATGAGATAGCTTTGCAGTTTCAGTTTTGAAGAAACGATCCAGTTTCTTCAAAACGGCTACTCATTCGTCGATGAGAAGCACATGGAGATAGTGGACATCGTCAACATTTGTTCAGGCGACGGATTTCGTGGAGTGCAGCAACAGCATTGCAATTGTTTAGGTAGTACAGCTTCACAAGCACGTTAGGATAAGGTTAGTGTCCTCAATGTGGCCGATATTAACAACCAGAAGAAGAGAAAAAGCCCGTGTCCATCTTTTTAAACCTTCCTGGTACCTGCCGACTTGCGTGGTATGCAAAATTCATGTACTTGGTGTTTACAACCCCCCCGGTGGCGAATTTTGGAACTCCATCCCCCTCAGACATTGCTTCCGCATGACGCGCGGTATATTCCTGTAAAGGTCTGCAGTATTTGGATCACTGGATGGCTCTCCACATGGCCTTAAAAGGAGACACTTTAATTTTGATCACTGTGGGTGGGTGTGCGTGCGTGTGTGCACACGAGCACGCACATACATTGATCACACCGATACATATAGATTTTAGTACAATATTCTTAAATATATTTTTTTAAATGCCAGCTTACGCGAATATGCAGTCAGTTACTTATGAACAGGAGAAGGAATTTCACAAATACAGAAATAAAAATGAGAACTTAATCCCAACACTATGTGCGCGCCTTTCGTTTTTAGAATACTCTTGCTCTTACTTTAGAATTTATACTAAGTAAAAAGAATTTATTCGAATTACAAATTAATATAAATTAAGAATTCTAGATTTTTTATACGTTATAAATTTATAATTTTCTTTATAAAAAGAATTGGTGAAGTTCTCGATTTAAGATTTCCCTTCTGTAAATAGAGACCAAATTTTGTTTTTTTTTTAAAAAAAAGTGAGAAATTAAAAAAAAGAATGCTCATCTAAAATCCTGAGGTGATTAGTTTTAATGTTGTCAGATTCATAAATCAGCGAAACCAGTTAATTTTCTCTGATATTATTTAGCTGTTTATGGAAGACAACATCTTTGCCACGAAATTAAAAATTGTGTTAACGTTTAGTTAATTTAGAAGTAAGGGATGCATGTTCGTCTACTCTCTAATTAAATTGTGTTCTAGACTTTATCCTATTAAAAACAGATCGTAGCAATGGGTACTGAAGAAATCATGTTGGAGGCTTAATGGAATGTATACAGCACTCGAAAAGGATTAAAACTGATTTTAATACTTCCAATATTTCGTTTCAGTCACTGAGACATCTTCAGGGATTACAAAAAATTAATGTAACATACACTCAAATACAATACAATACTAAGCTAACCACGTGGGTGACTGAAGTCCTATGTTGGTGGTGCACCCTCTATGGGCGACTGTAGAATGTAAGGTGGGATCTCTGATAATTAATGTTCCCCAAATTTTCGGAAGTTGGAGGAGCTTCAAAAAATTTGGGAAACTCACACAAAGAATTATGTTAAATACTTGTTTAAAAATATTAATTATTCAATACTGGTAGAGGTAATATCTCTATAACAAGCAGGCGTTAGTACAATTATTGTCTAGAATTCTGGAGCAACAGAGGCGAGGTATACGAAGTTTTCATGCAAATGACAACATCCCAACTAAAATTCACAATTAGAAACGTGCATAGCGAACAAAATTCTGTCAGTAGCATGTGATGAAATACGTTATAACGATGAATGTATTAACTTCGGCGATATGTACATCTGAACACTTGTTTTGTTCCCAGTGAAGTGAATACGATTCATTTTGAATGAATCACATTCACTTATTTACATGATACAAAATGTGGAAATATTCAAAAACGAATCAATTTCTTTGAATTTCTAATATAAAACAAATCATATCCAAAACATTCCTATTACAGCAAAAACTTTCTAATGGAATAGATAAGCATGATATTTTATTGGAAATACAGGCAGCCCTCGGTTTACGCCTCACTTCCGTTCCTGAAAAAAAGGATGTAAACCGAATCGGCGTACAACGAACCCAATTTTAATGGGAGGTACAAAGTTGTGTTCCGCGCAGTCAAAAAATATGCACATGAAGTAGTCTATGTGTAACATTATTATATTTAAAGCCTTGATAATACATACATATTTGTTCAAATAAAATTATTAATAACGAAAACAAAACAAAATTATATACAAAAACATGAAACTTCGAAAAGATATTACATATTTATATGTTGAAGTTACTGGTTTCGGATCACCTGCATTTTTTTGAAAAAAGTATCCAGTCTTAACTGCCTAGATTTTCTTTCTTTCTTTAACGAGTTCAGTGTAAGGTCGAATAGATGCGATTACACTCCTTTTTACTTTCGCGCTCAGTTCCCAATCGTGGTCCATTTCGCGGAGTTCATCAATCAATGTCTCTATGCTTGCAAGGACGTGCTGTAAATCGGCCGTTTTTATATCTCTCAGAGGACCTTTGTTTTCTTTCTCCTGCTTTGGATGTTGACTTAATTGTTCAGCTAATTCTTTTAAGTCTTCATTGGAATTTTAAGTCTTCTGTCACATCTTCAGCTGTAATATCGTCCAATCCCACCTCTCGCGCAAGCTTGGTAACATCTTCAATAACATTCTCCTCTTGCTCTAATTCCTCGAAGTCGTGAATAAATGCTGGAAGAAGTTTTCGCCATGCTTCTTTTAAACACTTTGCTGACACGTCGTTCCAAGCTGCCATGATGTTGTTAATGCCCTTCAAAATATCGAATGACCGCTAATAGTCTTTAATAGTTTTTCCAGAAATGTCCAAGACTCTTACCATTTCCATAAATGTTATATGGAGATAATAGTCTTTGAAGATTGATATAATCCCCTGATCCATCGGTTGCAAAAGCGATGTGTTCGGGGGCATGTAAACAACCTTGACACCCAATGGTGTTCTTAATTCAGCAAGGTTTTGAGGATGTCCAGGGGCATTATCGAAGAGAAGCAATGCCCTCGCTGGCAATTATCATTTTCTTTACAGAAGCCAGCACGGTAGGGCAAAAATAATTTGTGTAACCTAAGCTTTCTTGTTCCATTGCCAATAGACTGGGAGCATGGCTTTTAGACCCTTGAAGGCGCGTGGTGTTTGTGAATGGTACATCAACATTGGTTTAAGCTTCAAAGTTAAGGAGACATTTGCATCCAACAAAAGCGTGTCTGTCTTTTGCAGCTTGAAAACCTAGAGCGGGACGTTCTTCACAGGAAATGAAGGTGCGTGATGGCAATTTTTTCCAGTAGACCCAGTCTCATCAACATTAAAACTGCGATCAGGAGGATAACTTCCTTGTTCTACACAGTCTTGAAATTCTTTAGGAAAAGCAGTCGCTGCCGCAACATCTGCACTTGCCGCCTCACCACATAATTTGACACTATGGCTTAGGTAGATGTGCGGTGTGATCAGAAAGGATCGTCTGAGAAATGACTATGTCAGGGGAACAGTGAAAGTTACGAACTTAGGAGCGAAAATACAGGAGGCAAGGTTGAGATGGTTTGGTCATGTGATGAGGAGGGAGGACGAATATGTGGGAAGAAGGGTCATACAGATGGATGTGCAAGGAAGGCGGAAGCGTGGGCGGCCAAAGAAGAGATGGAAGGAGCTGGTAGAAGAGGACTTGAAGATGAAGAACTTGGATGTGGTGACAGCCCAAGACAGGAAGGTGTGGAGGAGACTCATTACAAACAGTGATCCCACTTAAGTGGGAGAAGCTGTAGAAGAAGAAGATGGCACTTACTTCGAGACTAAATCTCATGAACCAACCTTTGCTTCTTAAAAATGTT
The DNA here is from genome assembly GCF_054136105.1 of Typopeltis vanoorti. NCBI lineage: Eukaryota > Metazoa > Arthropoda > Arachnida > Uropygi > Thelyphonidae > Typopeltis > Typopeltis vanoorti. Next base: position 83,552,645 of record NC_143568.1, read on the forward strand.
TCTTCGCCTCCATCTGTCTTTTTAAGATACTCAAAAATTGTTTTTTCTTTCTCGGTTATAACAGCCTGCGTCAGATGAATGTTTTTCTGATTCAAGTCATCCACCCATAATGATAATAATTTTTCCATTTTTTTCATAATTTACCCCTGCTATAACTTACATGTTTTACATTTAGTACTGCCGTAGATTGTTGCGCAGACTGTTTTATTCTATCTGCATTTTTCATAATTGTAGTAACAGTTGATCGAGGTAAGTTCATACTTCTACAGACATTAGCACGTTTCTGCCCATCTTCCATTCTTCGAATCACCTCCATCTTCTTTTCAAGTGCGATTGATTTCCGCGCCTTCTTAACACCAAGTTCTGCTAACTTTTCTGCACTTCTTTTATCAGACATGGTATGTAATTACGTACTTTATCAATTTAAATACGTATGTATGTAAAAAAAATTAAATAGAACAATTAAGTAGATTCAACAGTAAAACTAGGATTAATACATACACTCGGGTGCCTGCTAGCATCGTTTCTCAGTCAGACTACACTACAGCAAGAAAGCACGCGCAGGCATCCGGCGTTATTGTGAATCGGCGTAAACCGAGGGCTGCCTGTACTAAGTTTTAGTCATCTGTCTGTGAATACATTAAAAGATGCACTCATCTAACGGTAGCCCAATTCCACTCACACACTTAAAAACGCGGACTTCCCATGCTTCCTAAGATCTCAAAGATAACTCCGAGTTCTTTCCCCACAAACAATGAGCTGCAAAAATCTCATTTATATCTATACAGTGAGATCTTATCAACTTTTAAGTTGCTATCATACCTCTTCTCATCCATTCTATTTCTCAAACTCTGAAGGCCAGATTCCTTCAATATGACAGGAAAAAAAATAAAAATAAAAGATAACTGATTCTCACCCACAGAATACTACTCTAGTGTAGTTATTTGGGAAATATTTCATATCATACCGGTTTCGCACCAGGAAATCAAATTTATTTTACATTCTTTCTTGCCGGATCAAAATTATACAATCAAATAAGAAGTACCTCAACTTCTGTGATTCGAATTTTTACAAACACTTAAAAACATTCGAGTTTCGTATAATACGCGTTTCCCAGACAAAATCGCATTGTATTCACTTTTCTTTTCTCATTTATTATATTAAATTATGATGAAATGATTATAGAAGCAAACCGCCACACAATCTATTAATTGATTGGCTGATGCATGTTATACCTACTTGCACTGTTTGGCTGCCTAACTGCAGTGACAACGTGCACTTTATTAGTCTGCGTCAACCACACGAGGACAAAAAAAAAAAAACGTTACAATTAATTCTTTGAACGAAAAAAAAAATTCTTTTAACTTACGTGTTATGCAAAGATAGAATTCCATTTTTTTTTTGGATTAATTTTTATTTAATCACAAAACGCCTGAAAATGAGTAACTTCCAGGTTCGATACATAAGATTAAAAAAATCATTGCCTTGCCAAAAATCTCACAGTTAGATAATGTTTATTGCGCGTGTAGAAAATCTTATACCCAGGGTGACCACTACTAGTACTTTTTATAAATTTTTAGTGTTCTAGTACGTTCATCAACAGATCTAGTACTTTCTTCCTTCTGAATAACATGAGAGTTAGACATGAGTTTAATATGTTTCTCTTCCCCCCACCTCCTCCTATGTCACATTCAGTGACACAAGCATGAGTTCTCTTTTTTTCCTCTCCCTCTCACTGTTCGCTAACCTTCTCTTCCCCCTGATCCTATACTTAAGCAATCCGACTGGCAAAATATATTCTTTGCTATTCAAACACTTCTCTAACATTATAAGATCATTACAACAATGAAAACAAGTGGCAAAATTAAATATTTTAATTAATATATAATAACCAACTTATATTGATGCACAGCATAATTTGGAGCCCATTGAAAAGATAAATCCAGCCGACAATGGTCAGTTTTTAGACACAGAAAATATATATCTAGGGGCATTATGAAGTTTGTATTTGATAAACTGAAAAAATGAAAATTTGATAGAGAATGGCAACTATTGAAGACTGTAGAAGCATTGAAAAACGTCAAGAATTCATGGTTTTTTTAGAATAAAGTTTTTGAAATGAAAAATGCTCTAGGATAACAAATGTTTCCTAATTTAGCAACATTAGTTAAAGCTGTATTGTGCCTCCCTCATTCATCAACAGCAACTGAAAGACTATTTTCAGCAGTGACAATAAATAAGAATAAAATAAGATATCAACTACGAACTCCCTTGATGAATGGACTTCTTTTGACAAAAGAAAAATTGAAACATTCATCAGCTACAGATTTTACTATTTCTGAAAAGTTAATTAAATTAGCAAATCTGCCAATAATAATGCATAAATACTTCCAGTGTTTTTCTTGTGAGTGGGAACCCCTGTATTATGCAAATAACATATTAAGTAACTGAAAATTTAATGTTACATCATTTTAAACACTAAAACGAGACTAAAAATTACACATGTTAAGTGCTAGAATTAGAATTGAGACTTCTGTTTTGATGACAGCTGCAGCTGTTGGACTCAGATGACTACAGTGAGGTGACTGTGACTTATTTCTTTTCATATTTGTCGTATTATAATTAACACATTTTATAATTAACGCTAACACATTTTCATGTGTTAATTTAGCAGTTTTACATTGAGTTCATCTATGATAATAAAGTAGTAATATTGTAAAATACCCTAAATAGAGTGAAACAAAAGCAAATAAAAATTTAGTACTTTTTTTTTTTCAGATCTAGTACCTTTTTTCCTGCATAAGTTGGTACAAAATATTTTTGCTGGGTGGTCAACCCTGCTTATATCTTCATGGAGTCTGTGTAAATGTTTATTTAGCTCGTTAGCACTAAAATGAAAAGGAAATAGCGCTAATTAATTCATTTTGTTCAAGTAGCGCCCTCCCTGGGCTCTGATGAGAACTAGCACCACTTCGTTTGCTTATATGCATTAAACCGTGACAGAAGCGAAATACTGAAATCAAACTATTCTTTAATTTTTCCCTGATGATATTTTGACTCCATGGAGTGCACATATAAATAACGATGATCATTCTTTTATGTGATGGCTGAAGGAATGTTAATCCTACTGGCACTCTTGGCTGATTGATTGCAGTGATCCTGTAAGGTTTCTCCGTCCGAACAAACAGAAAAAAAAAAAAAAAAATTCATGTAACTTTGTTTTTTCAGTGATAATCATTCTATTAAAATATGTTATGAGATTTAGCACACTAGTAATTTTGTTTTTTTCCTGTTTGCAATTTAATTTAGGTTAATCAACAATTCCTATTATAAGTTGTTTTCATTGTCTATAATGCATGTATTAAGTTTTTATTTTAGGAAAAAAAATTTTTTTAACAAAATGCCTGCATAATACGATTAAAAAACATTCTAAAGTTTTTAGTCGATTTATGGTGGACAATTAGTAATTAAAAAAAAAAAACTAGGGTTTGTAATTCAGCACAATCGACCATAGAACATACACACAAATAATTACTAGTGAGGTGGAAGAATCTTATGTAGCAATTGGCGACCAGCAACATCCCAAATTTCAAAAATAGCGTTAAGTTACCTACTTCAGCCTGGTGAATGAATAGAAATTAGTAGAATTTTATCAAACATTTTCTTCCTGGAGCCTTGATAAATGTAATAAACTCGAATGTGCCCATTTTTTTCTCCACCGGGATATTTTTTTTCCTTTTATAAAAGTTTATTACCGGCAGATCTATCGTAATATCCATTGCACAAAGACGCTATAGGCTCCCAATCTCATTGGGTAATCATATCATTAAAAGAGATTTATTTTCCTGTTTTCATTAGTATGGGTTGATTATATAGATATGGGGAGGGGGGGGGGAAGAACCGCGTTGAATGTCCAATAATAAATAGATGACATCCTTCCAACAGGTGGCGTAAGAGAACAACGTGACATATTCTTCCGCGATGTGTTCTGTATGAATGGGGATAAGAGCGACATTCACGTTGATTAGGACAGTTCGGCAACAGCTCATTTTATTATCAGAATATTTCTGAGGCTTTCGTTACTAGATTTTTGGAGTAATCAAAAGAAAGTTCTGATTATTGGAGCACCGCAATAAAACAAAACAAAGATCGCAGGTAATATTTCCCCCCTAATATTCTTAATTTAAAATTAAGTTTCAAAATTGGTTGGTCAGTCCAGGTGCCGCATTAAGTTCAATACTATGGTAGATTGATAAATAGGAGGAGGGTGATTTTTGATGTTTGGACCAGCTACGCTGATATTTTTTTTTTGAAGGGTGATCAACCATCCCATTTGATGAGTTAACTGGCGGGGGGGGGGATAAGTCATCAGTAGTTAAGAACATTCGGGAAAAGCATTTGGATTTTACTGTTATAATTGCCATGAAATTTCGGGTATAAACCCCCACTTCTATGTTGATGATGTCAGTGCCGTTAAGATAACCTAAACCGAAAAAAAAAAAAAAAAAAATCAGCAAACTCGTTTATTGAATCTGGAACCGTTGGTAGCATATGGAGATCTGTTAGTGCAAGTCTCATTCTAAAAAGAGAACGCAAGTAATAATTTATTTCATTTTCATAGTTGGTCTCATTAGGATTTCCTGCAGGAGACCCTGAATCCCCCCCCCCCCTTAAACAGACCAGCCGTAGAGAACCTACATACACGATCTAATATACTTGCCTTTGTTTTTATCAGCTACAATTTCGTATAAATGAATTCTCTAAGAAAATCATCGTAACTTGGTATCGACGATGACCTTTTATTGCAAAGACCGCGGTTCGAATCCCTTCCAGAACAATACATGAAACCCGCGATCTCCTCTGGGCTGGCTCGGGCAAAGGACGTAGCGCTCGGTCGACTTGCGTTCACAGCGGCTGTGATTCCCGAGAGCTATAGGGTATTCCCACTTTATATGACCGCTAATTCATAAGTAGTATAGAAATAAAATACACAACATAAATAAAAAAATTAATTTTAATTAGAAAAAGATTTTTGGAAAATTTTCTAGTGTTTTTTTTTCCTTTTTTTCTTTTTGGGCGCTCTCTCCCCTGGGTGCGCCATTGATGGGGTGTCTACGCATAAATTGCAAATGCTAAAATCTTTTCGTTGTCGAGGATAGAGCGACTTGTTGAAATCTCTGGGTTATTTCTGAACACTTTCGATGTGTTATATTGAATTTAAAATTTTGGTATCGAAGATGGAAGGGGGGGGGGTGAGTGCTGAGTTTAAGATAATATTCGAGATATGTCCGCGCAGCTGTGCACTTCGCAACCATATGCCTGGAGAAGGAGTGTCCTAGGTTCGATTTCCGTCGGAGACGTGAGGAGCTGAAGGATCTTCCTCAGCCATAGCCAAGTTAGCGGGTTGTAGGCATGGATAGTAGGGATTTTTCCCCCAGTTTATCCTGAGGTTTTTCATCCCGCAATGCAGGCAAACCAGCCTTGAGAATTCAACACTATAGGATATACCGGGGAGTAGGGGTGACCACCTTATCCTGTGAACGGTTTGAGGTCCGATGATGAATAAAACCCTGACACCGCAAGGTAAAAGAGGGAAAGGAAGATGAGAAGAGAGATTCGAGATATGAATAGAACAATACCATAACATTTCTTCCTTTCTCTAATGGAGAACAACTACAGTTACGCGAAAGAATATTTTTATCAACTACAAAACCTGACTCAAAACGTTTCTAAAAAAAAGATTGCCGTTTAGAAGGTATCAACGTTGGAAAATAAACAAATCAGTCGTATACATTCATGGATGAAAATTTTTCTATATATTCACTCAAACTACAAAAAACACGGGAAACTTGGATAGGAGACGTTTACACCAAACTCAAAAATTTGCAAGAACAATCAGGCTTTCTTTTAAATCATGTGAAGGAGAATCGAGCAATATGATCCTTGCATTTCTATAGTGCATTAGCAAGTCTGATTGATTAATTGTTCCCTTCCTGAGTAACTGGGAAAATAATTTGCCTCTTCCCGTGACACTTTCTTGTGAAAATGAATAAGGAAGAGTAGAGTTGCTTCATTTTTAAAGGAATGCCTTGCACTTCCTAGTGAATGATAGCAATCACCGATGCAAGTCAAGATTTGGCCAACGTCAACATGAAGTATACGTCGGTTTACTTTATATTATACACAACAGTAATGATACTGTCCTTCAACAGTATTTTTGGTTAAAGCGAAAGTTGGTCCTTATAGCCATTTTCCAATACAGTATATCTTATAACCGCGTTTTGAGTGTTTCCATGTTGCATTTATTGATTTTCTGTCGCTTGCTATATTTATCGATTTTTTGATATTTTTTTTTTTTTTGCTGGTGGAATTTTACATGCCTCTTATTTTAAATCTTATACATTTTAAACACTAAGTTTCATTGAGATATTTCCAGTACATATCGCATATTATTAATTATTACATATGCGGATTTTTGCTTTCTTTAAGCAAATATTTCTCTAAATATTTCGGATTGTGTACTTTAAAACACGTAGTATAATCTTCCTTTTAATACACACACGTATTACATATTTTTATATTATATATATATATACCAATAGCCCGCTTCACGGCGATCGTCTCTTCAATTATGACCTATTTATACGACACTGCATTCGTTCACACGACTGTTTCAAAAACAGTGAATCGATGCGCAGAAACATGTAACAGAATACAAATCGCCTATTAATTGGTCACAAATTCTTTCTTTCCTGATTCGTTCCTCTATTCTTAATTTTTCTAATTGTTCTTACTCTTTTTCTCAAATTTATTTTATTATCATCACCTGCCAATTTAAAGTCGTGATTCTATTTTTTTCCCCCTCCAATACATCATGCGCAACGTTAATGATGTTACATTTTACTTTATTCCATTCAAAGATTATTCAGATTCTTTCGACAACAACGAGGCGTTTATGAAAAACTAATTAAAGGTGAGTTAGCTGGTCTCATGCGACGGGCGAAGGTTTTTCTCTCAGGATTTCCGAACAGGATTAACCACCTTGTCTTAGAATTACGGTTACCGATTTACTTGGAAGGTGGCTTTTACTTAAGGCCGTTGGAACCACTGCTGACTGATGTTTAATGTTAAAATATTACAATACACACACACACTGTTTTTCGAGTGATTTCGTTTTCTCAAAGTTCTATTTGTTGATTCTTTTTTTCTCACTCTAAAAGAAAAGTCCACATAAACACAAATTTAACGTTATTTCCATGTTCAAATTTTATGGCCGACGTTTTTGGAAATGTCGGCTGGAAATTAACTTTAATGTTCAAATTAATCATTTTAATCAGTAGTTATTTATTTGTATTCCACTTTCACGTTGTGTTTTGTTCCAAAACTTGCACACGAATCACAACTTTGTGTAATTTGTTAATATTTAATTTGTTATGAATTCATTTTTTACTGTAAAACAACGACAGCTCGTCTGAGGCTGGCCCTGCCAGAATATTTGAGACACACAGACAAGAGATTATAGGAAGATGCAGTCAAACAAAGCTGTCGAGTTTTTATTTTTTATATACCGACAGCATGCATTCCATCAATATAATCAAGAGCTAAATAGCTTTTTCCTAATCGGCCTGAGATCCTCAAAAATACCGTCTGCATTCAGGTTAATGATACCAATATGTTCGGCATATCATCAACACCCCTACACTGCTTTGGAATCCTCCTTCGACTACTTCATGTGTTTCGTACATAAAATCATCCAACGGGAGATTATCTAATTTCTTTCCTGCTTGTAAAGCAATGCAGGTCGTAAATACGATGCTGGCATCATTAACCGTTGCAATATGCGGGACTGTACGATCATAAATAAGTTGTGCTTGGACTATTACAGGAAATGATAATAATATGTCCAACTATATGACGATGAAGACCTTCAATTGTGAAGTCAAGCGTACACATTTCAGACCGCTGGAATGATATTTTATGCAGTCAGCAATACTTGCATAATAGTTGTTGGACATGAGAAGCGAAATTCTGTATTAGATCGAATGCAAGTAATGCTCTGTACATGATTATATTTTCTAAACTTTTCATTAGAAAGACTAATCTTTTAAATTCAAGGATCTTATATACGGTCTTTCATAGCAGGCTTTTACAAACATCCATGCTTTATACAGGATTGGAACCAAAACAACTTGTTCATTGGGAGAGCGTGTACGCTGTCCACTGGGCAAATCAGAATCTTAAAAAAAAGACATTGTATGCTTTCGAAAATACTTTGTTGAAATTACCAACGTCAGCGCTATAAATTATTCCTAAGATTAATTTTCTTGCTTTGAATATCCTATTTTCATATTGCAACTTCGAGTGAGATCTCTCGAAGAGGTTGCAATATGAAAATTGCAGAGAGTTACTGCAAAGGGAATCTTGGAGAGATAGACCGTTCTGTGGAATATCTTACACTAGTAGAATACCTATGATAAGAACCATGATATGATAATGGTGCTTTTGGTAATTAATTTTGCAAAAATAGCTGTTAACCAGAAGTGCATTACATTATCGAAAAGACACATAAGGAATAAAAAACAAAAACGGTCAATAGGTATTGTAATATCATCGATCAGTAGAGGCTACAAAAACCACGATCAACAAGCGACTCATAATAACAAACATCAAGCTCTGACTTCACATAAATTATGTAGTGTATTTGAATTAGCAGCGATTTGTTCGTGTTGTATCCGTTTTGTTATAGAAAATGAACAGTTTAATTTAATATATAGTAAATATAGAAATGCGCTAAGATTTTATGATTTTTTTAATAGTTTAATAACATCGTTCTTCTGTTTGGCATTTTCTTAATGCACGAATTATTTCATGCCGTACTGGATGCATATTTTTATTTTAACAAACTTAAGCCATAAAGGGCAAAATAATTCGGAACAGAGAGGATCGAAGAGAATGTACGATGTTTCAAGTAGGACAAAACAGAGCGGATCATGGGAAAATTGGCTAAAGAATAATAAGTGTTTACATTTTAAAAACCATGTTTATTAAAATTCTTTCTAATTGTTGCACGGTTTGATAGTAAAATCGGACTTCTGTTAGAGTTATAAAATCCTCTTACGATGTTTTCAAAAATTAAATATATCTTTGAATTGTGTCGTATGGTTTTGTGTAAAGCGTTTGATTAATACAAAAGAATTAATTGAAAACTTAAAAAAAATAAAGGAAATAAAAATGATAGTGCAAAGATTTTCGATTGCATGATATTTCTTAGATGGAATACAATTTAATGAATTGAGGAGCAAATCAAATTCTCGCTGACGAGGGGGAGAGAAAAACTAAGTTATAAAAATACTTCCAAACTTAACTATGGCTATCTATGAAAAGTAAACAAGGATATTAATGGAATCTAAAAAAATGAAGGCGAAGTGATCAATATAATAGTCTCAAAAATGCACGCGCTCCCCATATCGAGTTCTCCGGAAGTCCACTCAGTCGTTCTAGGGGCATTGCTAAGCTAATAAATAAAATTTCGGTTCTGAGAACCTCGAATGCACCTGAAGTTCATGAAAAATTAACTAACAACACGTTTCATAGCTGTAACATGATCGTTTCATTTTGTAGGATGAATGTATTTTAGAAAATTTTATTTTAAAAAGTGCCTTCCTTAAAAATCCAGCTTCTTTGTTATGGACCCAGTGGTGTAGCTAGAGCTTTTGCCGCCCCTCTCACACCAAAAATACTACAAAAAGTCAAAACGACATATAGGGAAATAAATTAAAACACTATGTTTATATTTGAAATAAAACTTTAATTTCAACATTCTAAAATGTTATTTTTCTTGCTTGTCTGTTAGCAAAATCGTCGATGACATTGATGAAGTCTATTTCATGGTAATGTAGGTAATTCTTAATCAATTTTATTTAGAAAAACTCCTCTCACAACTAGCAAACGTACGGCAATTGCGAGGAAAATTCGCTGTAGTATTACAATAGTTGGAACTGAGTTCTCGAGACTGTATTTTAGAATTAACTGCAAAAGTTCAAAAATGTTGCAAGTACCGCCCCCCTCTAGCTATGCCTCTGTATGAACCTCTATTGATCCATGGGGAGTAACGTCCATGGTTGGTTTAAGATAATATAGCAATAGTTTAAATATATTTTCAGAACACCTAGTAACATGAAAGTTCCTTTTGTTTATTTCAGATTACTCCAGAATGAAAAAAGGTAGCGAAGTTTTGAAGATATTCTTCATTTTTGTTATTTGTGCGACTCTTCTACACACAATCGTCGTTATCATCACTGAAGGAGGTATTATTTTCGCATTGTTTTTCTAATAGTTTGATTATCCAAACTAATGTGAAAAATTCACCAAAATATGCATTGGAGTAACGATTTTTTAGATATACTTCTTCATTAATTGATTCAAAATGCAGGTTACAGTAACGTTATAAATTACATAATCTTTCTTAAATTATTTCCGTCAACACAACCCAGTTTATTTGAACAAAATGCTTTGTTACGTAATTGTAATATTATTCACTGAGCTAGATTAGTGATAGCATTAACACACACACACACACGTATTTCAGGAGATTGTAATCGTATAGTTAACCCGGCGTTAGTAAGGTGGGGTGTCACAGACCTCAAAGATTTTTAATTGACTATAACTTTTTAACAACGCGTGTAAGTGAGTCGTGCCTCAGTATAACTTCCCCTCCCGTCACCCGCTACTCGACAGGCTGTCGCGCGCAAGCAAGTTTAGTGTGCAGAGATGTAAAGTATGCTGGGGTCCACCAGACCCCACCTTACCAAAAGTGACTATATTTACTTCCGAAACGGAAGCTGTTTTCATTTTTATTCTACTAAAATATCATCGTTACTGCTGTGTCTTCTATATTTTTACATACCAACTATGTTTTCGTCAATATTTAGAGGGTATTTTGAAAAAAATATATTTTTTTTACCAGATGACTTACGAGCAGGAAGAACAGAAGATACGTCAACTTAGAAATGACGCTTTGACAAAGGAGAAGCCATTTTGCGGAGATTATAGTGAAATTGATTTAGAATTAGTCAATAACCATAAGTCTGATACAGAACAAGACTGTAAGGAAGAATCTTCAGAGGAAGAATCCACAGAAAATCCACTAATATTGATTAAAAAGATGTGGATTTCTATAATACACTACATTTGGGTGGGTCTGTGGGACCCCACCTTACCACTTTTGTTACATTTTCCTACCTTACCAGCGCCGGGTTTAAAATATCTGTAACTATGAGATTAATTTTTAAAAAAGGTACAGGGTGTCCACATTGGACCTCCCTGGTTTCAACGTGGATGAACCATGGGTCGAAATCAACAAGTCGCTGTAAAAAGTTTCGAATGAAACTTCTCTGGAACGTTTGCACAACCAAAACTTGACATATTTTTGCATTTTGAATCTTTACCGTTCTTTGAAATTAGGAAGGTCCAATGTGAACACCTTATTTTTCATTTAAGATTAATTCTGGTCTATGCATTCAAAGTATTAACCGACGAAATGCGGTTTTTACTTATTGTTATTCATAGTATCCTACAGTCACGTTCGGTGGGTGTAGTGGATCGTCCACTGAGGGTATCTTCCAGTTCAATCCTCGATCCACCAGCTAAGCATGAAATCGCCGATTGTTGACCTGGGATTGCCCAATTTGTCGAAAAGATAGGATGCCATGTTTTAGGCCTATCACGTTATTTCTTTTAAATTCCGTGAGTTCCCTTCTCGCAGCAATTTCACCTGGCCAGAGTTGCACTAATTTGGGAGCATCGTATTCCTTCAATTTACACCGGTTATAACGTGACTCGCTACATGGCACAATGTACCTCGATCCTGCAGTTGTCCGTTGAATTCTTTCCAAACAGTGTATTTATAAACCTATACTATAGTTTTTTACTGTGGTTTGGCTAAGAATTTTTCCCCATTCTTATCAATTTTATTTCATTTATTTTTTAGTATTATTAATTTATTTTTTTATAGAGTCCAAAACCCTGCTCTAGGCAAAACATGGAACTTCTCAAGTCACTTCACGCCTCCAATAAGCGGGGAGGTGGTCTCACACTTCGCAATGCAATGCAATTCATCTCCCACTTAGTCTTTAAGTGGTAAGCTATCTTCAGACAATGACAAAGCGGAATTCAAATACGCAGCCTGGAGAATGGTTATGTAACTCCTCAGCCAACCACGCTGGAAAGAAGAATGGCACTAAGCTATACTAAATACTTCATAAAAATAATACCTACATATATATGCTAGTTGTGCTGTTTAAGCACAGGATAAAAAAAAAAAAATTTTTTTCATGCATCACACAACACACCAACTGAATAAATGAAAACCATAACAGTCACTGGCTTATATAAAATTCAGCTAAAATTAGAAATGGCATGCAGAACGATTCGCTCACTGGACCTCATAATGCTGAAAGCGGCAGAGTTGCTAGAAATGGGAGAAAAAAAAAAAAAAAAACCCGCTCAGATGCAAATATGCTGCATGGTTCAGTAGACGTTACACAGCAGAGAAATCCAGATATTCAATATCTAGAAGCAGAGAACACAACAGGAATACTCAGATCATATCTGCAGGTAGAAAACAGCAGGGTGTATACAGTATAGTCACTGATAATCAACGGTAGGCCAGAGAGTAATCCCGCGAGTGACAGACTATGTCATAAAAAACCAAATGTCTTCAGAAACTGAATCATCTAACTGATTGTGTAATTCTGGCGATATGAGACAGAAGATCCGAAGCTAAGCCATCCGAAAACGCTTGTCTCCATCTCACTGAGCAGAATAAATCGCGGTTGGTATTCAAAAACGCATATGAATCTTCCAGACTGCAATGTATTTTATAAATTGAAGGTTGCCCACTGAGTGGGCAAGTGGACAACAATAAAAATATTTGCTGATAGGTATACAAGGAGCCTTATCATTATTATCCGTCTAAGCGATAAATGGCAGTGATAAAATGATAGAATGGAGATTCAGAGCCTGGAAATGTGTTTTGTTAAATAAACATGAGCTTCAACAACTGGAACAGTGTGGAGAACCTTTGAAATGGCACTTGTATAAAGAACTACTACTACACAATTCTGTATGCTCTGATATCGATATTTTGCATTCATTGAATAAGGGAAAATAATAATAATAAAAATCCGCTGTGATATGGGATACTAGTTGCTCATACACTCAAGCAAACTATGTTCAACAGTTGCTGATTTGCAAAAAGAGTTTCGAAAGAAAACGTTTATAAAGTTTTTGGAAGGTTTAAAGTATTGTTTTGTTTTAATTATACACCAAGCTATCCGAAGCAAGTTGTCGAATATCTAATTTTCTCTGATATAATCATCATCATTTATTTATAATTTTAAAATTATAAATAGGGAAACCAATGAAAACGAATAAGTAGTCTGTGTACACTAAGATAGGACTTGGAGGTTATGACGTGGAGGAAAACCAGGCTTCTCTGTCATATACTAATTGAGGGATCCCTGAAAGTTGAGGGAAAACGTGGAGAATATTGCTGATGCATTTCCAATACTGAGTTCTGGGTCTGCCTCTTTTTCCATTTGTAGGGGCGTCGGGGACCAGAGCATCAAAGTAGAGAGGGTGGATGTCTGAGTTGGCGGAGGAGCTATTTTATTTGGTATCTTTGAACAGTGCTGACTAGAGGATCTTGATTGGTTTCATCTAATATAGTAGAGTTAGGAATGTGGTCTTACCAGGAATAATCCAGGATATTTCTTAGAAAAGTAGTTCCAAAGCTATTTATAATATTGGTTGCTGATTTTGTTGAGATGTTCCAGGTCTGTGAGCCGTAAAGAAAGATAGACTGGCTGGTGCACTTGTAAATACGAATCTTCGTCTCCTTTGAGATGAGGCTCGACTTCCATACTTTATTAAGACTTCTGTGGGACCGCAGTGCTTTCTGTTTTCTTGTTTTAATGTCTGTTAAAGAATAATCTGAGATGTGTGATGCGAGGTATACAAAGTCCTCTACTTCTGCAAGGTGAACATTTTGATTTTATTTTAAATGATTTTGATATAATATCAAATGAAATATGACAATACAGCAGCACCAATAATGAAACGTTTATTTACTACACTGTACTCTATTCACTGTTTTTCCTACGAAAAACCAAAAAGGTTCTTTCCCTTGAATAAATTGTTCTTGTCATTTAGTAAACTAAATCAATACACACCATTTTCTGTGTCTATTGATTCACATTTAGTGGCAAATCTATACGAGAGGGAGGAATCCATAATCGCGGCTACAAAAGAGGTATGTTAACCGTGTGAAATCATGATAAATACTGCTAATCAATAACATTTGCCTCTATAAACGTACCACAAAACATATTTAGTGTATGTTCTTGTGGCGTACGCAAGCAGATAATCAAAGCCAGTTCTAATGCTAAGATTGAGTTCGATGTTAAGATTCAACTGTATATAAAAATTAAGATGAAAAACCCTACTTTAGAATAGCTACCTTCAGTTAATTGAAAAACAAACATTCTGATAAGTGATGAATATTTAAGAAATAAATTATAGCATAACCACATCTGTTTTCTTTTCCCACTAGTGGATGGAATAATATGGAAAAGTGCTAAATATCAGCGAGTTCCAGTGATTATTGTTACTTATCCTCGAAGTGGATCCTCATTTTTTGGAGATTTACTTCAGAGCTACAACTCCAGTTTTTATTCGTTTGAGCCAGTTGTCGCTTTCGGTGACAGCATCTATTCGGTCAATGATTCGCAGATGACTACAGTGAGAACATTCTTGAGAGATCTTTTGCAGTGCAATTGCACCAAGTGGAGTTCTTATGGACAATGGCTTCTAGATCACCAATACTCGTTTCAAGCACTCCAAAGAAATAAAAAATACTGGGATAGTTGCACATCATTAATTAAAACGCAGTGTTTCAATTTAACCTATATGCAAGAACAGTGTCTGAAAGCTAAAATGAATATTATTAAATCTGTAAGATTGCCTCTGAAGCAAGCATTACTTATGCTCGAAGAAAACCAAGATTTGAATTTTAAAGTAATTCATCTTGTTCGGGATCCAAGAGGAACGATGAATTCAAGAATCCAACCTAGTATTGAAATGTGGTGTAAACTTATAAAGAGTTGCTGGTCTTCCACAGAATTCTGCAAAATAGTGGATGAAGATCTCCGATATTCGTGCGAACTGCAAAGCAGATATCCGGACAGATTCATGCAAGTGAGATATGAAGATGTTGCCTTCTCTCCTTTGAACAAGAGTAGAGAGATATTTATGTTTTTAGGTTTCGAAGAAGTGCCACAGGAGGTGATCGATTTTGTGCAGCGCAATACTCGAGAAGATGGGAAAAATCCTAATCCGTATGCGATCACTCGAAATTCGATAGAAACTGCAAATAAATGGCGTCAGTCGCTGGATAAAAACAGAATTACGTCGATTGAAAATGATTGTGTCAGTGTCATGTCAAAGATGGGATACAAACAGTTCCATGCAGGAAATGATAAAGATATGAAGAACTGGAAGGAAGTGGACTATTGTTAAGTAGTTAAATCTTTTGTAGCTAACCACATAAGTAAACTTTAATTATCGAAAAAAAAAATGGAAGTTATGTATCATACATTCTGATAATATCAATATTCGCCATATTGGTATCTGAATGTCCTTAGAACATTCAAATACCAATTGAAAATTCAATTAATATTACTTTAAGACACTACATAAAAGTTTACAGCTATTACGGTTTCACATAACCTTTCCCCGACACATAGTAAGTTTGAAGTACACAGAACAGTTGTTTATTGAAAAGTTAGTGCATCGTGATGAACTATTTATTTAAAGTAAGATTTTATGTAATCTGTATTTCTGATCAATCTTTTTCGAAATTTTAAACAAAAAACAACAACATAGGTTATTATTACGGTTTCCATGAAATTTTTAAACTAATGTAGAGAGGTCTGCTAATCCTCTGAAAATCCAATGCTAACCATTATTTGCACAACAGCTGTCATACTTTGCTACGAACTCATCATTGCATCCTATAATGTCTTGATCAGCATTTTACTGCAGTATAATACACTGATATACACAGTTATAAAACACCTATCAACATTCCTGGATGCATATTAGGGAGTTTCAACATACATTTTTTTTCCCATATATAACCAAAATTTCAGCCTCTTGAATTTTTGGTTCTATATCAAATAGATAAATTCTATAAATAACTTTTCTCTAAACCAGTCTTTCTTAACAGATCAATTTGGATAAAGAGAAAGAAGTTCATTTACATACAGTTAAAAATGACTAGAATCTCTCGGTTGAAAGACTTCTGTTTATAGCAAAAAAAGATCCACCAATAATCATAACTCACTGCACCAAAATTGGCTTGCTCTCATCTTTCAATATCCTGAAAATATATCCTTTCTCTTTGGAGAGGCTAAAATAATATGCTTCAATTTGTAAACTATTATTAACTTGAGTATTTAAGGATGTCCGCGTTTCCACATGATAACTGTCACAAGGCTGGAAGAAAGTTCTTAAAAGTTATGAGTCGTTTATTAGAGGAACTTTTTTCCTTAGGAGTTTTTTTCAGTCGATAATATTAGTAGTAGGGTCACATTAAACCAGATGAAGTTAAGATAAGGATTCGTACTGCCATTGGTTGGATGATTTAAACCAAATAGGGGTAGGGTAAATGGGGAGGGACGTCAGTGCCATGGATGTGTATTGTTATCAGATGTAGATAAGTGACGTAATTTGTTAGGTATAAATAAGTGATGTAATTGAGTTGAAGTGAAAAGGGGACGTTATTGGAGTCGGTATGTGTGACTTCGTGTGTGGTGCGCGCGCGCGTGTGTGTGCGTGCATGAGTTATGCGAGTGTTTTCATTTGTTTTCAGTGGTGACTTATGGGTAATTGTTTTAGTATGGAATGTTTGAAATTTGTGGGGGGGGGACCATCCGTCATTCACGTCACGTTGTGTCATTGGTTCGAGTGTGGAATTGTGGGCAAAGGTTTGAGTATGGAATTCTGGGTAATGAGTTAGAGTATGGAATTCTGGGTAATGAGTTAGAGTATGGAATTCTGGGTAATGAGTTAGAGTATGGAATTCTGGGTAATGAGTTAGAGTATGGAATTCTGGGTAATGAGTTAGAGTATGGAATTCTGGGTAATGAGTTAGAGTATGGAATTCTGACAAGATTGAGATGTTGATAAGATAAGAATTAGATAAGTGACGTCATTTTGTGTCTTTGGTTCGAGTGTGGAATTCTGGGATGTGGCGGTATTTGTCAGTGACATAAGGTGAGCATTTTGTTCGCCTGTGGCATTATGGTTAATGATTAGAGATTGGAATTCTTAGAGGATATTCCAAGATATTCCACAATCGAGGCAAAGACCCCAACACTTGACCAAGTGTTGGGGTCTTTGCCTAGATTGTGGAACTATGGGAAAATATTTGTTAATAGGTGCCAGTAGACATTTTCTAAAATAATTAACTAATGGATATCAGTTGTCCGCCCACCCCCAAACTCTCACACACACATTTTTCTTCTTTCATGTTCACATTTTCTAAAATAATTAATAATGGATTTTCAGTTTTACTACTTCTGTGTCATGTTTACACTCTTAAAAAGTTCATTTTTTTCCTAATTAAATGTTAGGTTTATTACAAATTCTAACCCGAATAACTTAGCAAAAAACATTGTGTGTGAATTCACTGTGACTTCGAACATAGACGTCTTTTTAATTTTATATTTGATTGGTTTTGTATTTTCTTCATCCTTATTATATTATGTATTTTATCCAACACAAATAAATAATTATTTATTATTATTTCAACTGAATATTATATCTAGTACTATAATTTTGAACTTAATTCCTCTCTTACAACTTCCAAAGATTATACTTTAGAACTGAGGTATTTATCTTTAGCATTAGTAAGTTTTGACTAAAGGAAATGAGAAGACAAACAAGGAACTGGACTCTGCATTAGCATTTTCTTTTTATAAAAGCCCCGCTGTCATATTCTGTTAATTTCACGCTGTTGTGTGAACAGATAGGCACTACCACTTGGTAGTTGGAACACGAAAATACTGTTCCCATGCATAAATAAACAGAAATCTTTATGTTTCCAATAATCTTTTATATATATATGCTACGGGGGTCCACCCTCCCTTGGCACCTACGGCGCCCCCCCCCCCACAAAAAAAAAAATTCCGGGCTGGTAAGAGTCGGTAAGACAAAAAACATGGCAAAAACGTTTCAAATTTCGGCTTTTACATATTTTAAAAACATAGATTTAATGACTAAAAACCGAGATAACTTATTAAAATCTTTATATGAATAATACGACTAGTTTCGGCTTACAACAGCCTTCCTCAGGTATTCTTAAAGGACAAGAATAGTAATAAACATTGAAGTATCAAAACAAACTGGAAATTACAGGTAAAAATTGCCACACATAACGATACATGAAAAACGTTGTATTTTTTCAAGTTCTAACAGACGTGCCATTGTTTATTGCAAGTGTGCGTGCAGGCTCACGTGAACGCCAATATTCAATAACTGCAGCATGGCTATCTGGGATGTTATAACTCAATTTGTTGTTTAAGTGGACAGGGTTCAGCAGGATTTCCTTTGATTCTACAATTTTCCTCTCAAACTCATCATCACAGCGAAAGATATTTTCTGATCTTTCCCATGAAACGGAGTGGCTTTGTTGATCATCATTAGGATTATTTGAAAAAAGAACATGACTGGATAACGAAGTTGCACGAGATATGTTTGTAAGAGATGTCTCTCTTATGCTCTTCTATACGTCGTTCAATTGATTTCTTAGTTTGTCCAAAATATGGGATATTGCAATCGCACCATAATTTATATACACCTGGATATTTTAGGTTGTGATGAGTAGGATTTGGATGGCTGATTAGAGAATGGATTTTAGGAAGTGTGGTGAAGAACGTCCTGATATTGTATTTTTTAAGGACTGGAATGGAGATGCTATCTTTAAAATTAATAGTTTCTGTTGTGAACTGCCTAGGAGGATCCAGAAGAAATATTTTAATCGTTTTTTCAGAGTATCCATTTTGTTTAAAGATAAGAGTGAGGTGGTTTATTTCTTTTTGTAGTTCATCTGGTTCATTCAAGAGAGAGCGTGCTCTGTGTCCTAAGGTAGATATAGTTCCAAGTTTTTGTGGTGGAAAATGATGAGAAAGATTATGCAAATATCTATTAGTATGAGTAGGTTTTCTGTACACAGAGATTTTTAATCTTTCAGAGCATCGTGTAAGCATGACATCCAGGAAAGCTAAGGAGTTATTATTTTCCAGATCAGCAGTAAATTTTATATTAGGATGTTGGATGTTTAGATGATGAAGAAAATCTGTGAGAGAGGTGTGCCCGTGATTCCAAATAATGAATATATCATTAACATATCGTTTCCAAACTTTTGATTTAAATGAGAAAGAAGATATGGCTTTCGTTTCAAAATCTTCAAGAAAGATGTTAGCTAGAACTGGGGACAAAGGATTGCCCATTGCCAGGCCTTGTTTTTGTTGGTAAACGGAGTCCTGATATCTTTAGTAACCACAGTGTTTTAATAAAGTAAACATCTTTTTGGATAATTTGTCCTTTAGTAATGTAAGTACCTCGTCCGTAGGAACGTTAGTAAAGAAAGATATAATGTCAAAACTTGCTAGAATGTCATTTTCATTGATGGGAATATCTTTTATATGCGAAACAAAATCTGTGGTGTTTTTGATGAAAGATGAAGATTTATTGGTTTTTATTTATTTATACCACGTATTTATTTATTTATCCCACGCATCTATGGAGTTCCCAAAATACATAAAGAAAACACCCCTCTTCGCCCAATTGTAGAAGGAATCGACTCACCTACGTATAAACTTTCAAAATATCTAGCAAAGTACCTCAAGTGTTTCTCCAATAAATCTTCATCTTTCATCAAAAACACCACAGATTTTGTTTAGCATATAAAAGATATTCCCATCAATGAAAATAACATTCTAGCAAGTTTTGACATTATATCTTTCTTTACTAACGTTCCTACGGACGAGGTACTTACATTACTAAAGGACAAATTATCCAAAAAAATGTTTACTTTATTAAAACATTGCATTAATTCTGGTTACTTCAGATATCAGGACTACTCCGTTTACCAACAAAAAAAGGCCTGGCAATGGGCAATACTTTGCCCATTGCCAGGCCTTGGAAGATGTTAGCTAGAACATCCCCAGTTCTAGCTAACATCTTCCTTGAAGATTTTGAAACGAAAGCCATATCTTCTTTCTCATTTAAATCAAAAGTTTGGAAACGATATGTTAATGATATATTCATTATTTGGAATCACGGGCACACCTCTCTCACAGATTTTCTTCATCATCTAAACATCCAACATCCTAATATAAAATTTACTGCTGATCTGGAAAATAATAACTCCTTAGCTTTCCTGGATGTCATGCTTACACGATGCTCTGAAAGATTAAAAATCTCTGTGTACAGAAAACCTACTCATACTAATAGATATTTGCATAATCTTTCTCATCATTTTCCACCACAAAAACTTGGAACTATATCTACCTTAGGACACAGAGCACGCTCTCTCTTGAATGAACCAGATGAACTACAAAAAGAAATAAACCACCTCACTCTTATCTTTAAACAAAATGGATACTCTGAAAAAACGATTAAGAAATTTCTTCTGGATCCTCCTAGGCAGTGCACAACAGAAACTATTAATTTTAAAGATAGCATCTCCATTCCATACATTAGCACAGTCTCTAAAAAATTAGCTAAAGTCCATAAAAAATATAATATCAAGATGTTCTTCACCACACTTCCTGAAATCCGTTCTCTAATCAGCCATCCAAAACCTACATATCACAACCTAAAATATCCAGGTGTATATAAATTATGGTGCAATTGCAATATCCCTTATTTTGGACAAACTACGAAATCAATTGAACAACGTATAGAAGAGCATAAGAGAGACATCTCTTACAAACATATCTCATGCAACTGCGTTATCCAGTCATGTTCTTTTTTCAAATAATCCTAATGATGATCAACAAAGCCACTCCGTTTGCTGGGATAGATCAGAAAATATTTTTCGCTGTGATGATGAGTTTGAGAGGAAAATTGTAGAATCAAGGGAAATCCTGCTGAACCCTGTCCACTTAAACAACAAATTAAGTTATAACATCCCAAATAGCCATGCTGCAGTTATTGAATGTTGGCGTTCACGTGAGCCTGCACGCACACTTGCAATAAACAATGGCACTTCTGTTAGAACAACTTGAAAAAATACAACGTTTTTCATGTATCGATTATGTGTGGCAATTTTTACCTGTAATTTCCAGTTTGTTTTGATACTTCAATGTTTATTACTATTCTTGTCCTTTAAGAATACCTGAGGAAGGCTGTTGTAAGCCGAAACTAGTTGTATTATTCTTATTAAAATCTTTATTAGTTATCTCGGTTTTTATTCATTAAATCTATGTTTTTAAAATGTATCAACAACCGAGTAAAATCCGATTATCACACACACACAACTCATCAAAAATATTTTGCTCTGTCTACAATCAAGAAATGCTTATATCATGTTTAAGATCTTTAAAAGTTCATTACTTTTTTTCTAATGAAATGTTAAGTATATTACAAATTCTAACCCGAATAACTTAGCAAGAAACATTGTGTGTGAATTCACTGTGACTTCGAACATAGACGTCTTTTTAAATCTATATTTGATTGGTTTTGTATTTTCTTCATCCTTATTATATTATGTATTTTATCCAACACAAATAAATAATTATTTATTATTATTTCAACTGAATATTATATCTGGTACTATAATTTTGAACTTAATTCCTCTGTTACAACTTCCAAAGTTTATACTTTAGGACAACCGCATTTATCTTTAGCATTAGTAAGTTTTAACTAAAGGAATGAGAAGACAAACAAGGGACTGGACCCTGCATTAGCGTTTTCGTCTTATTATTATTATTTGACACCTCCAGGGAATCTAAAGACTCATCAAGGGAGAGTATGCCAACAGCACTGAAAGATTGTCCCTTCGAACTACCACGCTCAAACTTGCTTAACGTTTTGCATCAGCCATTAGTAGCAGAGACTCTACCAATCGACCAACCTTTGCTGGCTATTAGGAACTTCTTTTGCCACCACAAATAAATAGTTATTTATTATTATTTCAATTGAATATTAGCTCTGTAGTATACTTTAATTTCAATGTTACAAAGTTCCAAACATTTAAAAATTTAGACTATAGTTATCTTTATGTGAGTGTAAAAGTCAACGGTGTCTAATCATGACTCATATCCTCTCTTTTGATGTTTATGAGTGGTCCTTCTGTGATGCTAATTACCCCAACATTCTAATTGAGATTATCAGTTCTGGTTTTCGAGTATATGGACGATATGTTTACAGTAGGGTATGTATGCACCATGCAATATCGTTTCTTCATGAACAGGTGTGCCTATTAATTTTGATTTTTACTTCTATTTGGTTCTTAGTGACAGACTTGTAGTAAGGGATAAAATTATTAAATGATATATCAACATCTAAGCAGAATAACTGAGTAAAAGAAATTCTTAAACATTTTCACATGTATAATTAAGCAGAAATCTATGTTTCCAATAATCGTTTTACATACATAACTTAAATAATGTCAATAAGTAGCATCAGACATTTTTCTAAAATAATTAGAGGATATCAGTTTTCCTTACTATATTTTTTTCTGTTTACTGGCATTAATTTCAGAGTAGTAATTTTTTTTACATTTAAGTTTTCTTGTATTATGATCTGAGTCGATGATTCTGCTTAAAGATTTCTTTATCACTGATTTTTTTTTTTTTTTTTTTTTTTTTTTTTTACACAAATGGTCTCCATATAGATGTCATTTTCCAGATCTTAAAAGTTTATTACATTTTCCTAAAGAAATGTTAACTTTTTTACAATAATTAAACAGAATTGGATTAAGGTATAAAGTTGTGGATTTATATATCAACTTCTAAACAGAATAACTGAATAAAAATTTCACTGTGGAAAAAACACTAACAACACAAAACGTTGTTCCTTTAAGTTTGAAAATGAATATTGTATTTTCATGAAATATTATTTCAAGTATATTCACTGAGAAAAATTTGAACACGTAATTACATAAAAATATTTCACAAGATTTAGTTTACTCTTACACTCAACATTTCTAATGAGTTCAATAAAGAAAATATTCGTTAGTTTCTTGGTTACATTACATCAAAATAGCTGGTCATGCAGAAGAGTCTTAAGATAAGATACCATAGGAAGCACAGCTCCATATACATCTGATAAGGTGTTATCCTGGAAGGAAAACCGTGCCTCCCTAAACTTTCCATGTGTTCTTTTGTCACCAGATATACACAAGCAGTGTTCACATAGTGTTTGTAAATGTCTCAAAATAATGAATCTTTATCGAACTGAATAAAATCTTGAAAGTCTAATTTTATCATTGATGAATTTAGATGGTTAGCGATAATTTTTCCCATGATACGAATACATGGCGATTCAGTTTCCAAAAACAGTAAATGATTATCATTGTCATATATTTTTGATGAAAATCTCTCCTCAGCTTAGTCACAACTAATAGAGAAAACTTTACTTCCACCATTTTCTGTATTACCGACCATTAGTTCACCATCTTGGCATTTGTGAATATAACAGTCTACTATGTCCAGTTTGTACTCTACTCTTC
The DNA here is from genome assembly GCF_054136105.1 of Typopeltis vanoorti. Taxonomy (NCBI): domain Eukaryota; kingdom Metazoa; phylum Arthropoda; class Arachnida; order Uropygi; family Thelyphonidae; genus Typopeltis; species Typopeltis vanoorti. The sequence goes on from NC_143568.1 coordinate 83,576,445, forward strand.
TTTGCAAGTAGCCAAGGATATCAGACCATTTCTGGTATACGTTTTCCCAAGTGCTCCTGAATAACTACATCACAATATATGTATCATCCAAAATAATAATCGTTTTCCATCCTTTTAGAGTTATGTGGAAAGTTTTGTCTCGTGCTATTTTCCTGAAGAAAGAAAATTTCAAAAGACTTTTGTGCCTCACCTATTATTTCACTTTACCGGACACAAAACAATAAGATAGCTGCACTGTATGAACGAATTGCAGTAACTGGAAAGGCACTCGATTGTTATTCCTTATAGTACTGTTTACCCTGACCATTTCTTAAATGTGACATTCGTTCAGACGACTCGTGGACATGTTTTCGCATGCTGGTGGATGTGATTTTATCTTACTTTGTGACATCGTAGGACAAAGCTTATCTCTGTGCCTCAAATGGTTTTCTATATTATTTATCCTTATGTTAACTATTTTTTTCCAACACAAATAAAGTAATTATTTATAATCAACTAATCATTAGGTCTGATACTATACTTTTCATGTTAAATCTTCTGCACTAAAAATTCTGGCTATTAATTTTACATCCAATTCCTTGTGCTTCCAAGCTACTTCTGCAGCTGAATTTTTTTTCCCAAAAAGTTACATGGTTTCTTGAAATATTTGAAGATTGGTATGAACAAATAAGAATAATAATTCACTGAGTGGATTTTAAAAGTCTGATTAGTTTCTCGCAAGAAATTTCCCATTTTAATTCTACCCAAATCATATAAGACAGACACATCGTAGTACTGTGTGACAAAAACTTTTTTGTACTCAATGTCTACAAACTCTCAATTTCTTTTGGTTTTTCTATTCTAATCTGTTGGATAGATCTAATATAGTAACAATATTGTCACTATTTAATTCATTTTGTACTTTATCCATTAAAAAACCACAATTATGTTATTTGCTAGCCCTGTCTTTTTTGTTTTGCTTGTAGAATAGTAGGGTTGTCAAGTTTTGCAACACGTTTCAACTCAGCCACATGATTTTAAACTTTTATCATACACAAATGTGTGAAAACCAAAGAAAATGTACATTCTCTTTATTTTTGAAAAGAACATCAAGGGTCCTAATATTACTTGCCCTCAGAGTCTTTTGATGTTTAGAATGGATATGTCAACAAATTGTTGCGATGGGGAAAAAAAGAAAGTTCATAGGAAATGAGACTTAGTTAATCTATTTCTAAGAGTTTTTTTAGATTTCCGATTGTTTGGTTTGATTAAAAGTCATAGCATCTCCTGTATGGTATAATTATGTGATGAATTGTCGTAGATATATAATTAATGAAGAATTTCATATGATTGCTCACCCCCCTTCTGTTTTTACAGTTATCAATGACTTTTAATGAGAAGAGGAACCAAACAGGATTAGGTGGATAAGGGTGAAGGAGTATTGAAGAGGGTGACATAATCCTTCACTACAATGGCAGCCCCCCTCCACAAGATGTCCCACTCAGTGAAGGGAGATCAGTGGCGTCCCCATTGCAGATATCAGTTCGTGACGTCATGAGTTTAGTAACAAGAATTTTGCTTATTATAGATTATAGCATTACAGATTCTGATTAGTTTGGGGTCAAGAAATTTCACACTGTGAAATGAAGTAAGATGTCAATCCTACCCAAATCAAAAGAGTACTTTTGCAGACCAGGTACCAGACTTAAACATCTTATAGTACTGTGTGACAAAACTTTGTACTCAACGTCTGCCAACGTGCAAATTTCTTTTGATTTTTCTACTCTTACTGCAAAAATGTAAAAAAAAAACATCAGCAATTTCCTAAAACTTTTCTGCCCATTTCTTGTTGTAACTTTGTACAAACATTAGTTTACCAAATTCTGGCAGTTGCATGATTTTAAACTTTTATCATGTACAACTGTGAAAATAAAATGACCCTTCTTTGTTTTTGAAAAACGCCAGAGAAAGTTACTAATATTACTTGCTCAAACAGCGTTTTTGATGTAAGAGCAAGTGACTAGTTCTGTCACTCATATGTCTGAAATTGTTGGGATGGGAAAAAAAAATATAGCATTAGGTGATGAAGGATGACAGAGTAGTCGAGAGGGTGATGGCAGTCTTTCCCTACATTAACCCCTCATCCCCTCTCCTCCAGAAGATATTCACTCAGTCCATGGGGAGATGAGTGAGCTCTCCGTTTGCAGATATCAGTTTGAGATAAGTGACATGGTAATTACATGTCGCTTATCTCAAAAACTGATAACCGCTGTGGTTATACGACCCTACTAGCAAAACAACAAAAGACAGACCTAGCAAATAACGTAATTGTGGGTTTTTTTAATGGATAAAGTACAAAATGAATTAAACAGTGACAATTGTATTACTAGATGTATCCAACAGATTAGAATAGAAAAACCAAATCAATTTGTACTCAATGTCTGCAGACACCGAGTACAAAAAAAAAAAAAAAAAAGTTTGTCACACAGTACTATGAGATTCGGTAGAATCGAAATCTTGTGAAATTTCTTGCCACAAACTAATCGGAGACTTTTTTGAAAACCCACTCAGTGAATTATTAGTCTTATTTGTTCATGCCAACCTTCAAATATTTCAAAAACTGTAAAATGTTCAGAAAAAAGAATTCAGCTGCAAAAGTAGCTTGGTAACACAAGGAATCGGATGTAAAATTAATAGCCAAAAACCCGAGTTTCCGGGAGAAAAAACCCTGCTACCTCGGTATGAGATCGGCTAACTCACCTTCGACTGAAATCGTCCAGATCAAGATTCCTCCCGTCGCGACGAGAATCGAACTTAGGCCTATTCCAATCGAAGGGCGCAATGTACAGTCGTTCTTCCAATTGCGCTCCAGAGGCACAGAGATAAGCTTTGCCCTATGATGTCACAAAGTAAGATAAAATCACTTCAACATCATATCTACCAGCATGCAAACATTCGAGGACGGTCAGGGTAAACAGTACTATAAGGAATAACAATCGAGTGCCTTTTCAGTTACTGCAATTCGTTCATACAGTGCAGCTATCATATTGTGTTGTGCTGTTCTGTGTCTCGTAAATTAAAATAATGGCTGAGCCACAGAAGTCTCAAATTTTCTTTCTTCGGGAAATTAGCACGAGACAAATCTCTCCACATAGCTCTAAAAGGACAGAAACGGATTATTATTTCGGAAGATACGTACATTGTGATGTGGTTATACAGAAGCACTTTAGAAAGGTTACGCCAGAAGTGGTCTGATATCATCGCCTACTTGTAAAGAGTAGACTACGAATTGGACATTGGAGATCGTTATATTCTCAAATGTCAAGAGGTGAACTAATAGTCGATGTGAAAAAGCTGAGAGATTGTCACCAAAAATCTACAATATTGATAATCATTTACTATTTTTGGAAACTGAATTACCATGTATTTGTATCACGGGAAAAATTATCGCTAACCATCTAAATTCATCAATGGTAAAATTAGACTTTCAAGACATTATTCAATTCGATAAAGATTCTTTATTTTGGGACATTTACGAACATTATATGAAGAGTGCTTGTGTATACTGGAGACAAAAGAATACATGGAAAGTTCAGAGAGGCACGTGTAAAATCTAATAAGGTGTTAGGCTATCCAGACTAACACCTTATTAGATTTTACACAGTTTATTTGGAGCTGTGTGTCCTATGGTGTCCGTTCTTAAGACTCTTAAGTTACAGTGAGTAACAAACATTTTCTTTATTGATCTCATCGGAAAATGTTAAGAGTGTAAACTAGATCTTGTAATATTTCTAGGTAATTACATGTTCGAATTTTTCTCGGTGAATATACGTTAAATAATATTTCAGGAAAATAAAATATGTATTTGTAAACTTAAACGAACAAAGTTTTGTGTTGTTGGTGTGTTTCCACAATGAAATTTTTACTCAGTTATTCTGTTTAGAAGTTGATATATAAATCCATAACTTTATATCTTAATCCAATTCTGTTTAATTATTGTAAAAAAAAGTTAACATTTCCATATGAAAAATTAATGAACTTTTAAGATCTAGAAAGGTGACATCTATACGAAGACCATTTGTGTAAAAATCGGTGAAAAAGAAATCTTTAAGACATATTATAATACATCATAATACAAGAAAACTTAAATGTAAAAAAAATATCATTACAGTGAAATTAATGCCAGTAACAGAAAAAAATAGTGGGGAAAACTGATATTATGAAATTTATTATTTTAGGAAAATGTCAAATGCTACCTATATACGTAAAAAGATTATTGGAAACATATTTCTGCTTAATTATGCAATAAAAATATTTAAGATTTTTTAGGCAGTTATTCTGCTTAGAAGTTGATATATCATTTCATAATTTATCCCTTAATACAAAATCTGTCAGTAAGAAACCAAATAGGAGTAAGAGTAAAAATCAAAATTAATAGGCATACCTGACCTGTTCACGAAAAGTTGTCCATATAATATCAATTAGAATGTTGGTGTCATTACCATCACAGAAGGACCGAGCATAACCATCAAAACGGAGGATACGAGTCATTATTAGACACTGTTTACTTTTACACGTTTACATAAAGATAACACTATAGTCTAAATTTTTAAATGTTTGGAACTTTGTAACAGAAATTAACAAAGCATTCTACAGAGCTAATATTCAGTTAAAATAATAATAAATAACTATTTATTTGTGGTGGCAAAAGAAGTTTCAAATAAGAAAACGCTAATGCAGAGTCCAATCCCTTGTTTGTCTCATTTCCTTTGGTTAAAACTTACTAATGTGAAAGATAAATACAGCAGTTCTAAAGTATAATCTTTGAAAGTTGTAACCGAGGAATTAAGTTGAAAATTATAGTACCAGATCTAATATTCAGTTGAAATAATAATAAATAATTATTTGTGTTGGATAAAATACATAATAAGGATGAAGAAAATACAAAACCAATCAAATATAGATTAAAAAACGTCTATTTTTGAAGTCACAGTGAATTCACACACACACACATTTTTTTTTTTTTTTTGCTAAGTTACTCTGGCCAATTTGCAATAAAGTTAACATTTAATTAGAAAAAAGTAACGAACTTTTTAAGATTGTAAAGATGACACAAAAGTAGTAAAAGTGAGATTCTAGTAATTAATTATTTTATAAAATGTAAACATGAAAGAAAAAAATGTGTGCGCGCGCGTTTGGGGGGTGGGGGGACACCACTGATATCCAGTAGTTAATTATTTTAGAAACTGTCTACTGGGACATATTGACAAATATTTCCCATTGTTTTATGATCGAGCCAAAGACCCCAACACTTGACCAAATGTCATCCATGAATTCCAGTCTCTAATCATTGACCATAATGATACATACAAACAAAACGTTTATCTCACGTCACCGACAAATGCCGCGACATCCCAGAATTCCATGCTCTGACCATTACCGACAATTCCACACTCGAACCAAAGACACAAGGTGACGTCACTTATCTAATTCTTATCTTATCACCATCTCAATCTTGTCATAATTCCATACCCTAACCATTACCCAGGATCCCATACTCTAACCAACTCTCACAATTCCACACTCGAACGAAAGACACAACGTGACGTCAGTGACAGATCGGTTCCCATGGAAATTCCAAGAATTTCATACTTTAACCATTATCAGCTCAATGACGTCACTTATCCTTATCTTATCTCTAACCATCTCCCACAATGCCAAACGAGAACCTTTACCCAGAATTACACACTCGAACCACAGACACAATGTGACGTAAATGACGGATGGTTCCCTCACGGAAATTCCAAACATTCCATACTCTAAAGATCACCCAGAATTTCATACTAATACCATTATCCATAAGCCACCATTTAAAACAAACACGGAAAGTCACACATACCCACGACAATAACGTCCCCTTTTCTCTTCAACTCAATGACGTCACTTATCTACATCTGATAACACACGCACCCGTGACACTGACTTCACTTCCCCACCCATATTTACCCTACTCCTATTTGATTTAAAGTGTCCAACCAATCACGGCACGAATCCTTATCTTGATCTGGTTTAAAGTGACCCTGCTACTACAATCGATCATTAGTGCATTTACGAGTTTAATCTATGCAACGCGATCATAAAATTTGCGCAACAATACCACATAGGATTAGGAACACAAGAGAATCGCAGTTTTTCTCGTATCCTCAACCGGTCTGCACGTGCTACTAAAGATCCCAATAGTCTTCAGCGATGAAAAAAAGAGATTGGCTGCCAGCCGATTTCAAAATTCAACACTACAGTTGTCACTCATTCCAATTACAGAGGTGGAGATAGAAAGCCTTGCATGAATTCTAAAAGCCTGGAAAAATTCTTGTTGGTGACTAGAATCGAATCTATAAAAAAGATTTTTCTTTTACCCTTCTTACATTATAAATATTACCACATAGCTAAGAAGGTCCTTTATTTTAAATATTTCATTATTTTATGTAAATTTTGCTGCTTAATGAAAAGCTTCGTTTTTAAGATTTTGCGGATAATTTATTTACAAACTAAATCAGTAAAATAATATTTTAACTTGCCGAATGACATCTAAAGAAATGAGTCATGCGTTCTCGATGTCTGGATATTTTCAAACGTGGTATTTTTTTTTTAAATGGACACAACAGTTTATCTCGCTATCACAAATTTTATTTTAATCGGAATATTTGCAGCAGCACAATGGGATATATATATATATATAACTCAGCGCTGGTTGAATTGGATTTAATAAAATTTGCGTTTTCACACACACACACAAAGTTATCCATGAGATTCATCTTTGATTTCCTTTATATAGATAAGCATATTGATAATTTCGCACGATAGGATGAAATATAATGAAAATTTGACATTTAGAATTTCTTATATTTTATGAAAAATGATAAGAAATTTTTCATATCATTCAAATCGCGCAATTTGTTCATAGAAAAATTAGAAATAAATCTAACGTCTTTTGTTCTTCCCAAAAGAGAAGGAAGTTGGTCGTTTGGTAGAGCCTCTGCTACTAATGGCGCACGCAAAAAGTTAAGCAAGTTTGACCACGGTTAGTAGTTGGAAGGGTTCAATCGTTCGATGCTGTTGCCACACACTCTCACTCGATGAGTCTTTGGACTCCCTGAATGTGTCAAATAATAATAACAACAATACAGTATATAAGTTTAGATATTGCTGGATGGGTATCATAACTATTTGTGAATTCTAAGTGGGGGAGGGGGGGGGGAAGAGAGAGAAAGAATCGGCTGATCTTTATAATTACTCCAGTCGCCAACTAGTATAAATCTAGTGCAGGAGTCGTCCAACTTCTTTGACTGTCAACTCCTTCAAGAGTTTCTTCACTATTTATCGACCCCCTCTATTTTACTATTACGTAATTATAATAGGACAAGCAAAAAAGACTTAATTGCGTTGTCATTCAGGATGGAGCTAATCCAAGTTAACCTAATTAAATATTACCCGTACAATGATGTCTTATATTTTTCTATCGATCCCCGAGCCCGAATCGACCCCTAACAATGTTATATCGACCCCTGGGAATCGATATCGACCACTGGTCTAGTGTATAGAGACATATATCCTTTTCCATATAGAGCTACACACACACATTAACGAAACTAAGCGAAAGAAAATTATCTAGACGGAATAAATTAAACGTAAACACTAACTTTTGACACACTTGTCAGATTTTTACAAAAATAAAGAATCGCCATTCGTAGTGTAGTCAGTAACATTACAGTTCTGGAGAATAATAGAAATTATGGCGTTCAAAAATAAATTCTATTGCAATCAACATTTAATGTATTATATATAAAATACGAGGGTGTGTATACGCACACAATACAGAATATTTTGTGGATACTGCATGTTGTGTACAGTTGATTTTAAAAATATTTGTCACTTCATTTCGATTAGCTACCAGTGGAGACTGAACAGCCCACTCAGTCTCCAAAAGCTAGATAGGGTTTAAAGGCTTTGCTTATCCCTATAAGGGAATAAAATTCGTTAGCTGATATATTTATTATTTATAACATACGTCAAAATATGGCTTTAAAAATCAATAGTTATGGTATGAATGGCGTTATTACACAATAACATTATTACGAAAAACATATTTATCAGCAGCAGCCAACCCGCTATGCATTTATTTCCAGTGAAAGTTGATAAACAAGAGAATTGCATTATTATTTTTCACAAATAAAGAGTTCAATTAACTTCGTCTTACACTGTTGTCGTTCCATTGGTTATCTTAAAGCCGTTCGCATCCCTCTGGCGGGGAAAACAGTAATTTCTTTAAAACATCAATCACACGTTTACAACGCTAAAAAAATAAAATAAAAGAATAATAATAATATAAAAAAGCAAAAGCTTCCGTATCTCAATCAGTATAGACAGGGCCCTTTGTTCGGAAAGACCTGGGTTCGATTCTCGTCAGTGGCGTGGGATATTTTCGACGAAAGGTGAATTAGCTGGTCTAATGAAGTGGTAGGTTTGTTTTTTCCCTCTCTCACCAGGAAACTCGTTTTTTTTTTTTTTTTGTCCACCAGAACAGGCAAACCGGGCCTGTGAACAAACACGGACTACAGTCAGAAATACTGCCTTTAGAGTAGTGTTTCTGAACTTTTTTTGGATCATTCCCCGCCTCAAAGATTTTGATCCCCCCCCCCCTAGCATAATAGTCAGCCAAGTTCTGAAAAAGTATAATGTAAATATGTACTTTAAATAAAAAAGGAACATAGATAAAACTGTTTTTAATTTGACTTTCTTCAATGAAAATAAATTTTATATCACACTTTGTATATTATAAAACATAAATCGAACTGAACTAGGGGAAAAAAATCCAAGTTAATGCGATCCTTGAGCTTGATGTATGCTGCAAAGAATTTTTATTTAAGGTACTAATTTAGTCATTTTCAATCTCAAATCCCAAATCAAAAAAATTGTTTGTGATATCCAGATGATTTATTTTTTTACAGTAGCAAGTCGTTTACAACACTAAAGCCACATTCAACTAAATATGACGATGGGAAGGGCAACAGTATTTTGTTTGCAAAACTACTTGAATTTCGGTATTTTGTTTCTGTCTCGTCAGAAAGCCATGCCATTGTTCATTTTATGTTAAATAAATTTCTAATAGACTCATCATTTTGCTTCTCTGAGAGTTCTTCTTGATACTGTATTTATGTTGACTGTTGTACTAGTGATGTAAGCTTTTTTTTCTCGGAAAGTCAGGATTGCAACATCGACAATTTATCACCAACAATGATGAGTTTTTTTGAGTAAATCGGTGATGAGGTGACGAATGCAACGTCATTTTCTAATTGCCCCAAAAATATTCAAATTGCCCCCCTGTGGGGCGTACGCTCCACGTTGAGAAACACTGCCTTAGAGGATGAAGCAAGGAATGGCGACCCGATTGCATTAATTAGCTGTTAGCCTCCTCGGTAGGATGGAGGATTGAACCCGTCCTAGGATAGAATGGACGAGTAAATATGATGATAAAAAATAAAAATAAATAAAAAAAAAAACATTAACGGGTATCTCCATGGAGTTCAGAGACTCATCGTTCGTAAAATACCTATCGTACCTCCCACAATGTAACCAAAATTTCACTGTCGGCGTAAGAAACTAATCATCATTAACACAATGTCTATCACATGTGCCATCCAATCGTTTTCGACTCGATCCTGTGAACAAAGGCTCTCCATTCCACTACGCCTCTTGACCTTTCAGTAACTGTAAGTTCAAATTGGCAAGTTCTTTCATTGGTTATAATAATATATACTCTTTTGAGGTCTTCTTGTTCTCATTCTCTCAATCTTACTCAACATAACTGCCTTTTCAATGATTCCTCAGCGGGCATAATAAGATAAGTGTACATCAACGTCTATTTCGATATCATCGCCTGCAAGGAGCATTCCATCTTTATATTCTCTAAAACCATCTATTGGTCATATTTGCAGTCCCTGCGATTCTTAAGTCACCTCCACACCCATAATTTAAATAAATCAATTCGCTTTCTGCCTCTCTTCTTAATAATCCAGCATTCACATTCATACATCGCTACTGGAAATACCATTGCTTTGACTTTCGTGGCCTTACTTGCACCTTTATCTTTCATAATTTTTATCATCAGGTTTAGCATCGCTTTTTTCCCCATTACTATCTTTCTTTTAATTTCATCTTCACATTTGCCATCACTTCTGACTTTTGTCTAACCTTAAACGATTTCTGTTTTGTCTCCCTCTATTATAAGTTCATTTAAATTTCCGGAAACCATCACTTTTATTTTGCTGATATTTAAATTAAGCCCGGCTTTGGTGCCTCCTTTCTTACCCAATAGAATCATCACTCCAGATCATCCTCAGTTTCTGCTATGACGGTTGTATCATCTGCATATCTTAAATTATTTTTCTGCCACCAATCTTAATTACAACTGGATCTTTGTCTAAATTAGCCATTCTCATAATATATTCACTATAAATATTAAAAAGGTAGTGTGAAAGTATACAGTATACAACCCTGCCGCCCTCTCTTTTTTCACTCGAACACTGTCTGTTTCGCAAAAGATTTTTTCTACTAAAGCTTTTTGGCAGCTTCCTTAGCAATAGAATTGGATGTTCAGGTGTTCCCATTGATCGCATTACAATCCACAGTCTGTTGTGATCAAAACAAAATCAAAAGCTTTCTTATAACCAATAAAACCAATGAATACTTCCTTCTGAAATTCTCTTGTTCTTTCGGTAATCCATCTCATGTTTGCTCTTTGGCCTTTAGTTCCTATACCTGTCCTGAAGCTTGCCTATTCTTATGGCATCTGTCTATTCACATATGGCTCCAACCTTTGTTGGATCACTTTAGCATAATTTTTGTTTGCATGTGAAATTAAAGCGATAGTTCTCTAATTCTCACGATCTCTGGGATTTGATTTTTTTTTTTTTTTTTTTGAATTTGGATGAATACTGATGTTTTCGAATCTCTAGACCAGTATATTTTCTTCCAAACCTGTTAACAAATTTCAGTCACTATATTCACTACTTCAACCCCAGCTGCTTTCAATAATTCCACTGACACATCAAGCTCCAGGAGATTTTCCTTTTGGTAGCTGTTCCATTGCTGATATCACTTATCATTATCATGGGTTCCTCAAATTCTCTTCTTTCAAAATTTCTTTCCATATTATTATCTTTCTTGTACAAACCTCTACATACTCTTTTCATCACATATTTTCACTGCTCTTTCTATCAGACATTTATCTGAATCGCTTTTCACAACTCCTATAGGGATAAACTTCCTTGTAACATCGTTTATTTTTCCAAACAGACCTCTTGTTCTACCCATGATATTGCTTTCTTTAATTTCCTTGCACCTTTTGTTTAGATGTGTTTCTTTATCTTTCCTAGCCTGTCTTTGGAAATCGGCACTTAGTTGTCTAACCCTTTCATTGTTTCTCTGAAGTTTCATTTTTCTTCTTACCTCTCCTTAAATTGATTCACCGACAAAGAACTAACAGCCACATCAGGCAACACATTCAACTCATTTGCCACCCTTGTAGGGAAAAAATATTAGTTCTCACATTCTTGCTAAAACATTACTCAACTGCCAATGATGACCGCTTGTTCAGTCACCACTTGCAATATATTGAAAACGTTTCCTTACCTCTATTATGTAAAACCTTTTTAGCAGAGTGAAATGTTTCTATCATGTCCTCTCTCCTTCTATCAGTCGCTTTTTTTTGTAACCCACAAAACTTCACTCTATTCTCGTAAGGAACATTTTACAGGCCCACAACCATCTTGGTTACTCGCCTCTGAATCCTCTTAACCACCTTTACATCTCTTAGAAACCCCAGTGCCAAATCTGAACACAATAGTCCACATGTGGCGTATAAGACTCTTATAAAGAGGCATAATGAATTTTTTTGTCTCTGCTAGTCAACGTGATCTTCGGAAATGTTTTGTAAAATTAACTCTGAACTTCAGTTCCCTATCAGCGATAACTCCATAATTCTTGGCGTCATCAATTTCCAGCAATAAAAATCCCCCTCATCTATAAAATTCACAGACCCAAACGTTTTCAATCCAAAGTGAATAACTTTGCATTTCGCACATTAAAAGAAAAATCATTATACTCTTAACCACATGACAGCCAATGCAAATCGTTCTGCATGATCGATACATAGTGTTTATGTGCTATAGCTTTTCCAAAACTTAGCATCATCAGCAAACGACTCAATCTCACTCTGTAAACTGTCTCCAATATCATTAATATGCCGATTGAACAACAATGGACCAAGAACAGATCCTTGTGGAACGCTGCTGATTCCATTTTTGACCTTTGACTTCAGTCAACTCCACAATAGACCATTCTCTGATACCTATCTGCTTCTCATCCATCTCACCAATCTAATATCTATCAGTTCCCATTTGATTTAGCTTACTTAGCAGATTCGCATGTAGCATTCGTCAAAAACGTTTGCGAAATTCAATAATATAGACATTACTTTCCAACTCTAGCAGGTGTTTATTATAGAAAAAAATAAATTGCTAAAGCAAAACCTCTTACCAATGCCATGTTAACCTCTAAAAAGTATTAAAAGATTTAGAAGTTATAAAACTCCCATACAATTTCGGTGGTATTAGACTACAAACTGATTGGGTCCAGACATCGAAATCGCGAAATTTCCCAAAATAGACATATGATAAACATACAGTGTGCCCATTAATTAATGAGACAATATTATCAAAACAAAGAACTATATTTGGAATTGTCAATTGCACAGATGCAAGATAACATCCATCCAACTTCACAGAACATTTACATCTGCCGTATATGTATTCGTAGGTACGGTGGAAGTCCTGAATGGGAACCTTCTTCAGTCTCTTGGTCAGACCGCATTGGATGTCCTGAAGATTGCTGAAGAGCTCCTCTTTTCAGGCACACTTCATCTTTGAGATGAGGAAAAAGTCTCTGGGATGCAAATCTGGCAAACAGTGGAATGTTCGATCACACAGATCGACTTCGAAGCCAGAAAATATTTCATGGGCAGCGCACAGTACCAGGGCGCGTTTTCGTGCAACAGAAATCAATTGTTGTGGAAGAGTTCTTTGCTGACAAGTCGCATGCGGTCATACAGGCACTACTGTTAAATAACACTGACCGTTCACTGTGCCCTCAAGAACAAATTCGTGGTGATTAATTCCAGCAGCGCTGAAAAAAAAAAAAAAAAAAAAACAGACTATTATCTTGACACGTGATTTGGGCAACCTGACTTTCTTCTGCGGGAAATAGACGTCCACGCCATTCCATGCTCAGGGGTTTCGTTTCCAGATTAAACTGGAAACAACAACTATCATCAGCGGTCCCAATTCCTTGCAACACATCACGATCTTGATCGACTACATCCAACCCGGTGCTCCCTCTGTTCGTGTGACGCACAAACCTCGAACAAATCTCTGGCCATTTCATTGGACACTAATCTGTGCAGCGAGTAGCCTAGTGGTTATTCCCCTATCATGGGCAGCAATTTAGTTTTAATTAAATTAGAGCCCATGACATTTCATTTGTCCGTGCTGAAACTGACCATCCACAGCGTGGTTCATCCTCCAGGGACTCCCTTCTCCCTAATAAACGTTGAAATCCAACACCTGTCCACGGCTCAGTAAGTAATCGCTGTGAAGATTTTTTTTTTTTTTTTTTTTTTTTTTTTAAGTGTTGGCACAATTCACCAGCAGTTTTTACTAATTTACAGTAAAATTTTATCACAGTTCTCTGCTCTGTGACGCAACTTCTGACACACTCTTATTTCAACGGTTCCCAACAAAAACTGCTGCGTCACCGGACTCGAAAGTTGCACTTGAATTACAAAACACTCTAGCGGTCAAAATTATAAACGTTTGTTACTTTTATTCAAAGTGCTGTCCTGTAAAAAAATTGATGTCGATACTGAATTGAATATGGGCACACTGTGTATTCTAAGATCTCAAGTTTCCTGAAAATCGTCATAAATCAACGAAATACGAGTTGGAAAAATGGAACTGGTCAAGCGATTTCACTGAACGAAATTTTTCGATGAATATGTCATTGAAAATTCATAAGATCACATGGCATCATGATGGAAATAGCATGTAACAAGATTCTTGGCTGGAGCCACTGTATGTACACTATCCACTCAATTGGATTCCTAAAAAACTGGTTTTTTATCTCTCGCAAAATAAACATACCTTCCAGTAAAACTCACGCAATCGAGGGATGATACACTGGGCTGAAAGTTTTAGTTGCTTCGGCTATAATTCAACACAATTCACCTCATTTGCATTCTTTGGGGTGAGGGAAAGGAAACGCCGATTTACTGGATAGTAAATCCTGCTAAAATGTATATGCAACCATTTCAGAATACTATGCTATGTCAGATTTGATTTAGTTTCAAAATGATGTCACAGACAACAGTAAGGCACAAGACTAATATGACGTTCAACAGAGTAGGCAATTATTATAATGATCTTAAAATTATGGGAGTGAAAATGAAGTTTAAAACTTACAGACATAAGTACGGAAAATTCTGAGTATGGCATCAGATAATACAAGGTAAATGGCATACTTCATAAGAGAGAGAGAGTCAATGAATTCCAGGATTTGGGTACTTTGGTCAGCAAGGAATTTCAATTCAAGAATCATACAAGTAAGTCAATTATGAAAGACAGATTGTAGGTTGAATGAATTTAAACAAGCGTCATTTGTAGGCGAGAAGTATATTGCCGTATGTAAAGTCGATCAGGGAAATATTGGGTGACAGGTTTTTAATGAAAAACGAAGCGAAAGTAGTTCAGAGAAGATTATGAAGAGCGTTGAGGAAACTTATCCTGATAGTTGCAAGAATCAACTCATAAGATGAAGAGAAAATTGAATCAATCAAGGCCGGTGGTTAAATTCTGCCGGTGCCCGGACCTGGAACATTTTTCTGTTTTGTGACTTTTCTCCGTTTACACTTTTGCATGTGTCTATAAAGTCAATATCATCAAGTCGTCTGATTACGAACGCGTGATGAAAGGACTGCATAATTTTGTCTTTTCTGGTTGGCGATGCTGTCAGCAACAGTCAGTAGCCAACAATAGAACAGCAGATGAGCAGAGCTCGTGATTGTGAGAAGCACAAAGAAAATCGTGTAATATTTTTGTATTTATGTAGGCCTGCTATTTCAACCATGGATAAGTACATTGGTACCATCTTTAAACGGAAAATAGCTCGGATGACAGTCATAATAATTACAAAACGAGTTTGTAATGACAGTTTATGTGTAGTTTCTGAAGAGAAAGAAGTCTGTAACGAATCCACAGAAACACAGAATTCCCATCAGTTACAATGCGATAATATTAATACTTTGAACGAAAGGAAAGATTTGCTGACTTGTTGGACACTCGACCAGTGGATCGCATTCAAAGGTAAATACAATTGGTTATTTTGTAAGGACGGAGGTTTGAGGTGTATAACATGTGCACAGGTACAGACCCCAGGCCCAAATTCTTCACATTAGGGTATTCACTTAGCATCAGAGTGGATAAATGGAGAATCGATAAATAGAGATATCAAATCTAACAAAAGTGCGGAAACAATTATTAGAAGTAAAAGTGAGAATTCATTGCGACACATTTTAGAACAGAACTCTAATTCACGAAATCACGTGCCGGGTGTTTTGTACTGCGTATATTGCAAAGCATAATAATCGTTCTTTTGTAGATCACCCAAAAGATGCTTAATGGGCTAGATGTGGGGCGTGCTTTTATGATCATTAAAGCACGTACATTTATGATTCTTACTTTAAGGGCCCCGGAGCTTATTCGCTTAGAATTCAACCACCGATCAAGACACATAATTCAGTTGGAGTATATCAGTATTATTGTTATGATTTCGTTACCCCAGTGGCTAACTCATTAGAGACTAAGTGAAATACTATTCTTCAAACGACAAGAATTCACAAATAATACACTAATTAATAAATAAAAATAATTTATTCACTTTAATAGTTAAAGTAGGATACGGTCTTGCTTATAGCAAAGCTGCTTCACAATGTACTAAATTAAGTATTTTTGCTTCCTTAACAGATACGTGATGACTGGAAAAAGCTGCCTTTGTCAGAAACAGCAAGATCTAAAATCGATGCCTGCAATTTGAAGCGTTTGACCTTTCGGCTTGTTAATAGCAATCATGAAGCATATGTTTATAAATTGTGAAGTAAGGGATGCATATATATTCGTCCACTATCTAATTAAACCATGTTCTAGACTTTATCCTATCAAAAAGAAATCATAGCAATAAGTACTGAAGAAATAATACTATCGATACCCAAATGAAAGCGCAGTAGTTGATTATCCTTGACTATTATACAGGGTGGCATAAAATAACTTTCCATAAAATAATTTTAAAATAAAATAACTCTTTGGAGGCATCTGTAGCTAAAACCAATAAACGGAATGAGACCAAATTTTATATTGAGACTTTTGAAGGTATGGGGAGATGATTTCCGTGAAAAAGATTTAGTATAAAAAGTCACCAACAGGGGAAAGTTTGGCGCTCAAGCAGCCGAAAGCACTCATTTGCAGTAAACGCAGGCAAAAAGGATTATGCAAATTTTACTGCGAGTACGTGACAGCAGCGCCAACAATTCGACTTAAAAAGGGATTGGGAACGTTCAGGCAGTTATTCGAATGTCTGACGAATTGTACTGAATATGCGTCCTACCTTGCCTCAGCGTGCTTTACTTGTTAAGGTATTTTACCTTAAACAGTGCAATGCCGTAGCGGCCCTTCGGGAATTTAGAAGGCTTCATAACCTGCATACAGGTCCTATGCCAGCTGTAGTACTGAGAGCTATGATTAAGAAGTTTGAAGAAACTGGATCACCAGGAGTTAGACCTGGCAGAGGACGGAAAGCAGTTCAAGAAGAGACAGTAACAGACGTTACACAAGAAAGGGCAGCACATTGAAAATCGTGTATGTGGTCTAGAGGACCCCGATTCTGATGAATAAAACATTATTTCCTGCGAGTTCAATCACTGCATTAATTTCTGTCTCTCTCCCAAGTTGTTGCTTGAGTTTAATTATTATTCATATTATCATTGTAACGCGCCACATATCCAGCTCGAATGAGTGATGCGTCTGTCGCTCAGAATGTCGAAATGTTATTATTCCATTTTATCTGCTTTTAATGTAATTATCCGCTTGTTTTCGGTTCTGCCAGAGCCAAAATTCCCCTGCCGGCGACTTTTTATACTAAATCTTTTTCACGGAAATCATCTCCCCATACCTTCAAAAGTCTCAATATAAAATTTGGTCTCATTCCGTTTATTGGTTTTAGCTATAGATGCCTCCAAAGAGGCAAAGTTATTTTATGACCACCCTGTAGGTATATGGATAATAACACTCATACCATATATTTCAAAATTATTACGATTCTGGTTGCATTCAGCTCTTTACAAATGGTTTTTAGAGTGCGTTTCAAAAGGTGTCACAATACGGTTGTGACACCTTTTGCAGCTTATGGTAAATACTCGTTTAAAACTATTAATTATTCAATACTGGTAGAAGTAATATATCAATTCTCGATAACAAGCAGGTGTTAGTGCAATGGTTTAGAACTGTTGAGCAACAGAGGCGAGGTATACGAAGTTTTCAGCAAATGAGAACCCACTAATTAAATATTCAAAATTTACGTGCATAGCGAACAAAATTCTGTCAATATGTGTGTGATGAAATACGTTATAACGATGGATGTATTAACTTCGGCGAAAGAAGCTTTGCAAGCCAAGTCGATAACGACTAAGTTACAGAAACTTGGAAATAACATAACCATAAAATGACAAATTACATGTTAGTAATTTTATGCTAACTTTCATCGGCTCAAAGTATTCCAAAATTATGTATAGTATTTCAAGGGTTCAGATATACATACACAGCACACCTACAGCTCGATATGTACACAACACTTGTTTTAGCTTCCTGTGAGGCATTTTGAATAAATATGACTCACTTATTTATAACATAGAAAATGTAGAAATATTCATAAAAAAAAGGAATAAATTCCATTGAAGTTTTAATATAAAACAAATCATATCCAACATATTCCTATGAGAGGAAAAGGTTCGTGATGGAATAGATGAGCATGACATTTTATTGGAAATACATCTAGTCATCTGTCTTTGAATACATAAAAATATTCACTCGCATCTAATGGTAGCCCATTCCACTCACACATTACTTAAAAAAAAAAAAAAAAAACGGACTTCACATGCTTCTTAACCAGATCCCAGATATAATTCCAAGTTCTTTCCCCATCAATAATGAGCTGCAAAATCTCACTTGTACCTATATTGTGAAATCTTATCAACTTCTAAGTTGCTATCATACCTCTTCTCATCCATCTATATCTGAAACTTTGAAGGCCAGATTCCTTCAAAATGTCCAAAAAAAAAAAAAAAAAAAAGAGAGAGAGAAGAGATTCTCCCCCACAAAATATAGTTCGCCCACCGTTCGTAGGTCTCTGCTTGGCGTCTTGCCAAGGATAGTTGATTCATGTTGAAGGGGAGAAAGAAATGAAGAAGGACGTACGAATTTGTCGTCAACACGCGAAATCACGTGCTTTATAAGTAAAATTTTCCAACTGTTATACAAGCAACATAGTTAACTACAATAATCATAAATGAGAAGTTAATTTTCCGACCTGTAATAATAAACAACTCATCCCATAATACGGACTTATTACCCTATTATCAGAATGGATTCTCCTTTTTCTGACATGCGCAGAAGTGTCGAAGGATCTCTAATCGCTGAGCGAACAATACTACTATAGTCAAGGCCTCCTTATCCATTGGGCTAAATGGGCTATAGCCCAGCGGAGCCACTGATCCATATATGTATTAAATAATATATAATTATATGTATTATTTATTGCTCAATCCAATGTGATTAAGGAGCCTTTTTTTTTTTTAGCCCAGGGCGCTCAAACTTGTTAACAAGCCACTGACTATAGTGTAGGTTATTTGGGAAATATATCATATCATACCAGTTTAACACCACGAAATCAAATTTATATTACATTCTTTCTTGCCGGATCAAAATTGTACGATCAAATAAGAAGTACCTCAACTGTTGTGTTTCGAATTTTTACTAACACTTAAAAACATTCCGGTTTAGTACAATACGCGTTTCCCAGACAAATGTCAAATTCACGTTTCTTTTCTCATTTATTATTCGATTATGAAGAAAGGATTCTTGAAGCAAAAGGCCACATTCTAGTAATTGATTGGCTGTAACGCATGTAGTAGAGGTAAGGTGTAGAGACAGTTGATGTCCTCCCGCGATGAGTCTTCGGACTCCTTGGAGGTATCAGGAATAATAATATCTGCTTAAGAAGGGAAAAAAAAAAAAAAAAACCTTACTACAATTAACTCTTTCAACGAAAAAAAATATTCTTTCAAGGTCATCTTTTTTAACTTACATATTATGCAAAGATAGAATTCCACTTTTTGTTGGATTAATTTTTATTTAATCACAAAAACACCTTAAAATGGGTATCTTCAAGTTTCGATACCTACCAAGATTGGGGGAAAAAAAATAAAAAATCATTGCCTAGCCAATAATCTTACAGTTAGATAATGTTCATACTGTTTATTGCGCGTATAATAGCGGCAAGTTTTAAATCTGTGATTCTTAACCTGGGTGGTAGCGCCCCTTGTGGGCACTGTTAACGCTAAAGGGCAGTAGAGCGTAACAATATTGCTAATATAATAATAAAAATGACTTGAAAAAAATATTAAAAAAAAACTTGAGACTTCGTTTGTGGAACATCGAATCTGATATCGAAAAATTAGCAGATCTTGTCAGGCTCAGGGGAGCCATTAATGATTAGCTTATTAAATACAGTAACTTCATCTTTTTGAGTAAAAAAGAATTTGTATCAAAGTCACTAATTTTTAATTAACTATCAGTTTAAATAATGTCAATTTAGGTTTGCCTAATAATCGAGCAGTGGATGCCAGGCCATATAAATAGTTGAAACGGGGCGCCAGGCAAAAGAAGGTTAAGAACCACTGTTTTGAATTGATTCACCTCCAATAGTACAATCGATAACTTATTTCCAGTCAAGGGACAATCAACTTATTTCTACTGCTATCTTACACCTTCACCAAGCTAGTGTACAGCTACGTTTATTTAGCTCTTTCGCACTGCACTGAAAAGGAAATAGCTAATTAATTCATTTTGTTAAAGCAGCGCCCTCCCTAGGATCTGAGGAGAACTAGAGTCGCTTCGTTTACTTTGGTGTAGCAAATTATCCTGCATTAAACCGTGACAGAAGCGAAATATTGAAATCAAACTATTCTTTAATTTTTCCGTGATGATATTTTCTTTTATGTGATGGCTGAAGGCATGTTAATCCTACTCGCACTCTTGGCTGACCGATTGCAGTGACACTGGAAGGTTTTGCCGTCCGAACAAATGGGGGAAAAAAAAATGTAACTTTTTTCTTTTGTAATGATCATTCTATTAAAGCACGTTATGAGATTTAGCACAGAAGTAATTTTGTTTTGTTATTTGTAATTTAATTTGCAAACGTTTATCAAAACGTTCAACCGAAAAAAAAAAAAAAAAAAAAAAAAAAAAAAAAATCGGCAAATTCGTTTATTGAACTGGAAATATAAGTATATGGAACTCTGTTAGAGAAGGACTTATTCTAAAATGAGAACCCAAGTAACATTTGATGAAGAGATTTTTCAATTGAGACAAATTAGTTGGTCTCATTTGGATTTGATTGATAGGGTCTCCTGCAGACCCTATCAATCGCTTCAAAACTTCGAGATAAAATTCAGCATTGACCGTTTGGCCAGACGGAACGAATTATTTGTGGATAATACCCTCGAAATCGTAGAAACAAATGCGCATTGTCTTTACTTTTGACTTCTCCAAGCGACTTTTTTTCGGATGCACCTCTTGTGGTGGTCTCCACTCGGCACTCTAGCGCTTTGTTTCGGGCTCATACTCAAAACACCACATTTTCAGTAACGATTGTTTCAAGGAAGTTTGAGTCCTTACGGGTGGTTTTAATGAGGTCTTTGCAGTATTCAATTCGATACACTTTTGGTCGTCAGTCAACTTGTGCGAAACAAATAGCGAATTCAATTTACGAAGGCCCAAACTCTAGGTCAATGTTGTACACAGTTGATTTTGGAATCCCCAATTCATCTTCAATCAATCTCACGGATGATTTCGGGTTTTCTTTGATGAAAACTTTTTGGATATTAACTTCGCTCAGTCCAGTTTTTGGACCGCCGACTTTTCGTCGTCCTCAAGCGTCTCACGACCACTTTGAAATCACTTAAACCAGCGTTTCCCAACCTTTCTAAGCTCAAGGACCAGTAAAATGCCTAAAACGATTCTGCGGACCACTAAGTTACAGAAGTAGCTGGGGAAGGGGGTTTATAAACACCTTTTTTGGCGTTTATAAAACAGCAAACTGAGTGATGAAATAGACTTCGACAATGTGATCGACGATTTTGCGAACAGAAAAGCAAGAAAAATAAGATTTTAGAATGCTGGAATTAAAGTTTTACGTCAAAAATAAAGAGTGTTTTTAATTTATTTCCCTATACGTCATTTTCACTTTTGGTAATTTTTTTTAAAAAACCTATGTAGGAAAAACTGTGCCATTTATAACATAATAAATCTAAAAGCATGTTTTGAAAGATGTGGCAATATAATTAAATTGGAAAAAAACGAGTAAAAATGTATCATCATTGAACAAAGTTTTAATTTTTAGTAAACAAATGAATAAGATGATATAATTATGTTATTATTTACTTTTAATGAGATGGTTGAGCTTCTCGGCCCTTGCAGAGTTGCTGGACATCTGGCTCAATATTGGTCAACTTCAGTCGAAGATCGGCACACACACACTAAGACGATTTCTGTATTTTGTTTTTATTTGAAGGAGCGATGAAAATCCTTTCTCCACAAAGATAGGTTGTAGAAAACTGCAGGACGATTTTAAATGCTTCTTCAGATAATTCCGGAAATTCACTTCTCACTGAAGACGAGATCAAAATCGAGCCAAACCATGAATTGCATTTTAACCCACTGTCACTTGAAAGCTCAATTAACTGTTCCTTTTTTCGATAACGAAAGGTCGTTCTCGTGACTGCAAGCCTGAAATGGATCGCGAACCCACAGAAATTTCTTATAAAAGTTATCCGGAAATTATGTTTCAGATTTTTGAGGTGGTCACAAACCCATTCCACAAACTCAGAATGAACAAAAATACTATTTTCCACTAAAAAGGATTCCAATGTTAGAAAAGGTGCAAATTGTCTGTCTTTTACATAATTAATCCATAAAACCAGTTTTTTCTCGAATGCCTTTATTTTGTCGTAGGCATCCAGAACAGTTAAAAAATTTCCCTGAAGGGAGAGATTTAGTTCATTTAATTTCGAAAAAATATCTGAAAGATAGGACAATGTTGATAACCATGCCTCGTCAGCAAGGAGTGATGCAAAATCAGAATTATTCATTTACAAATAATAAAACTTCGTACCTTAATTGAAATAACCTTGTTAGTACTTTGCCCCTGGAATGCCATCGAATTTCAGAATGAAGAAAAAGTTGTGTATTATATTCACTGCCCATTTCATTGCAGAGTACTGAAAATAACCTGTTATTTAACGGTCTAGCTTTAATAAAATTAACTAGCTTGACAGCGTTGTATAGCAGAGTTTCTGGTGGCATTCCTTTGGAGGCTAACGATTCCTTATGTATGAAACAATGCACCCGATTCACATCCGGAGCTACTTCTTTGACCTTAGAAACAACCCCATTATACCTGCCTGTAAGAGCGTAAGCTCCATCCGAACATTTTTTATAGTCTATAATTTTTTTTCCCACTGGATCCCTTTGTGTATTATGTAACACACAAAGGGATCGAGTAATGAGCGTGTGGAATATTTCTTCTCCAGTTGTTTGGGATGACAAAAGTTCTACAAAAAACAGAATACCATCATGAATGTTGTTATCATGCGCATATCTTATGTAGCATTAGTAGTCTCGTCTATTTGTAACGCATAATAAGGGCTCTTCTTAACTCTTTCGATTAACTGAGATTCTATGTCACCTTCCATATCATTAATTCTGCGACCGACATTGTCATTTGAAAGGAGGAATCAAATCAACATCTTTTAGTAACTTGTTGCCAAACATAGTTTTTACTACATCTTTTATAGCTGGGAGTAGCAAATTTTCCCCAATGGAATGAGGTTTCCCTGTTTTCACTATGCGCAAACATAAGAGATAGGATGCTTTCAGTGATTTACTATTAATGGAATCCATGGCTGAAATTATATCTTTCCCATGATTTAATGTCCCTAAGCGTCGCTGAAAAAATTCAATTGGCTTATTTTTCACATCACAATGTTTAGTTTCTAAATGTTGTCGGAGTTTCGCGAGTTTCATGCACTCGTTCGACAACACTTCATAACACAAAACACTGAGGTTTCTGTTCACTTTCATCTCCATACCAAGTAAACCCGAATTCCAAATATGAACTGTTATATTTCCTACTGTATTTTTTCTTTGAACTGCTTGTTTCTTCTACTTTAATAGTACCAGATTTACTGGCCGTTACAACACGTGTATTAAAATTAGAGCTAGCATAATTTCATTTGCTCTTCTCAAATTCTTAGTTCTAAGCCATTTTTCCATTATTAAAATAACGTTTCCGAAAAATATATAAATACTGGGGTTAACTCACGACAAAGTGCTAAGTGATACTTGAACTTTGTTCAAGTATCACTTAGCACTTCTGAAGATATACTGAGCCTTGGTTGAAGGAAACCTTCAATAATAAAAATCAATACACAACAACA
The DNA here is from genome assembly GCF_054136105.1 of Typopeltis vanoorti. Taxonomy (NCBI): domain Eukaryota; kingdom Metazoa; phylum Arthropoda; class Arachnida; order Uropygi; family Thelyphonidae; genus Typopeltis; species Typopeltis vanoorti. Next base: position 83,600,359 of record NC_143568.1, read on the forward strand.
AGCAATTGGTTGAAATGTGGATAACACATGTTCACTTCAAATCCGACAAAACAATAAGGGATTGGCGGAAGCAATAAAACTACATTGTTTTTCACTTTTCCCATCTTTTATTATTCGTCATTCTGCAGCTACAAATTTAGTGGCAGAATGACGAATAATAAAAGAGGGGTGAAGTGAAAAACAATGTAGTTTTATTGCTTCCACCTATGAACATTCTGACACTATTTGTTGTTTTTTTTTAAAGGTTCATTTGATTTCAATAATTTTTACTCACTTATTCACTATTAATTTGTTTTGATAATTAAAAAAATATGTTTAATTAAAGTCTGCCTGCGTATCACCTGTCCCATCGTCGCGGACCAGGTTGAGAAACACTGACTTAAAGCCATTCGCATCCCTCTGGCGGCGAAAACAATTTCTCTAAAACGTCAGTCACGCGTTTACAAAATAAAATATTAAAAAGCAAGAGCCTCCGTAACTCTGTTGGTATAGACGAAGCCCTTTGGTCGGAGAGACCTGGGTTCGATTCCCGTCAGTGACGGGAGGAACCTTTATCTGGTCTCTTTCGACGAAAGGCGAGTTGGCCAGTCTCTCACGAAAGTAGGTTTTTTTTTTTCACCTGCGATCTCGGGTTTTTCGGCCCCAGAACAGGAAAATCGACCCCGTGAATACACAAGGACTACAGTGGGAAATACTGCCCTTAGGGGATGCAGGAAGGTGTGGCGATCCGGTTGCATTAATTAGCTGTAAGCCTCCTCGGTATGGGAGTGGGGGGGGGGACTCAACCCATCCTGGGATAGGATGGACGATTAGATATGTTTAAAAATCAGATCATTATTAACGGGTATCTCCATGGAGTCTAGAGACACATCGTTCGCAATACCTATCATACCTCCCACAATGCAACCAAAATTTCACTGTCGGCGTAAGAAGCTAACCATCATTAACACAATGCCTATCACATGTCATGTGTCATCCAGTCATTTTCGACTCTTGATGATCCTGTGAACAAAGACTCTCCATTCCACTAGGCCTCTTGACCTTTCTTTCAGTAACTGCAAGTTCAAATCGGCAAGTTCTTTCATTGGTTATAAGAATATATACTCTTTTTGAGGTCTTCTCATTCTCTCAATCTTACTCAACATAACTGCATTTTCCAATGATTCCTCAGCTCGCATAATATGATCAGTGTACATCAACTTCTGTTTAGCGATCATCGCCTCCAAGGAGCATTCTTCTTTATATTCTCTAAAACCTTCTATTGGTCATATTTGCAGTCCTTGCGATTCTTAAGTCACCTCCACACCCATAATTCAAATAAATCAATTCTCTGTCTTTCTTCTTAGTAATCCGGCATTCACATCGCTACTGGAAATACCATTACTTTGATAATTCTAACTTTCTCGGCCTTCCTCGCACCTCTGTTTCATCATTTGTTAGGTTAAACATTGTTTTCTTACGACTACCCTTTTTTAAATTTCATCTTCACATTTATCATCGTTTCTGATTCTGGACCCCAGTAAATCCTAACTTTCAACGATTCTATTTTGTATCCCTCAATTATATTCATTTAAAATGCCAGAAGTAATCACCTTCGTTTTGCTGATGTTTAAAATAAGTAAGCCTAGCTTTGTAACCTTCCCTGTTAACCACTCCAGATCTTCCTTAGCTTCTGCTATGAGGGTTCATCTGCATATCTTAAATTATTGTTTTGCCACCAATCTCAATTCCAGTTGAATCTTTGTCTAAATCAGCCATTCTCACAATATATCCCCTAAAAATATTAAAAAGGTAGGCCGACAGCATACAATCCTTCCGCACCCCTTTTTTTCACTCGAACATTGTGTTTCTCCAAAGACTCGTAATGAAGCTTTTTGGTTTTCATGCAGCTCTCTTATCAAGAGAATTATATGTTCTATTCCCAGTGATATTATTACAAGCAATGTCTGTTGTGATCTACCTAATCAAAAGCTTTCCTATAATCAATAAAACAGATGAATATTTTATGAAAGTCTCTTGTTCCTTCAGTAATCCATCTCATGTTTGTTCTCTAGTCCCTCTACCTCTCCTAAAGCCTGCCTGTTGTGGAATTTCTCGATACGCATATGGCTCCAATCTTTGTTAGATCACTTTTAGCAGAATTTTACTTACATGTGAAATTAAAGCGATAGTTCTCAAATTCTCACAATCTCTGAGATTTGATTTGGGGAGGGGGGGGGGGGGGAATTGGGATGAATAGTGATGTTTTCCAATCTCTAGGCCAGTATATTTTCTTCCAAACCTGTTGACAAATTTCAGTCAATATATTCACTACTTCATCTCCCAGCTACTCTCAATTCCCTGACACATCATCAACTCCAGGAGTTTTTTCTTTTATCAGCTGTTCCATTGATTCACTTTTCATTATCATGGGTTCCTCAATAAATTCCCTCCTTTCAAATTCTCCTTCCATATTATTGTATTTCTTGTATAAGCCTGTATACAGGGTGGCTCAAAATTCCACGTACAAACTTTGAGGGGAGGTAGAGAACATCAAAATCAACCATATTCACACAGTAAAGCATGACAGAAAACACCACCCGAAAGTGATAGGTGGCTTTATGAGCAATTGGGGCTTCCTCATTCAAGCTTTCGAAGTCGTACGAAGAACATGCATCGTTTTACGAACGCTGAGATGGAAGACGTGCACCTCGTTTACCATTTTATGTATCCAACTACTATTGAACTGTTCAGTTACGCCTAATCAAGTATTTTTACACTACGTACTGCCTTGTGTTATTTCTGTATCTTTGTGTCCCTGTTAGTACCTTCTGGCGGCATTTCCGGTCATGCTTTCCTATGTGAATATGGTTGATTTTGATGTTTTCCATCTTCCCTAAAAATTTGTATGTAGAATTTTGAACCACCCTGCATACTCTTTCCATCTTTTTTTTTTTTCACCGCTTCTTCCATCAGACATTTATCTGAATTGCTTTTTACTCCTAATCTGGGGATAAACTTCCTTGTAACATCATTTCTTTTTCTAAAAAGATCTCTTTAACTACCCATAATATTATTTCCCTCAACTTCCTTGCATCTTTTGTTTGGATTTTTTCCTCATCTTTCCTAGTCTGTCTTTAGAAATCTGCACTAAATTTTCTATCCCCTTCACTGAAGTTTCATTTTTTTTCTTCTTACCTCTCCTTAAACTCATTCACCGACGAAGATCTGACAACCACGTCAGCCAACCCATTCGACTTATTCACCACCCCTTGTAGGAAAAAAATCTTAGTTCTCACATTCTTGCTAACTAAAACTTGACTCAACTGCCAATGATGACCGTTTGTTCTGCCACCATCTGCCATATACTAAAAAAGTTCCTTTAACCTCCATTATTTAAATGCCCGGTTAGCAGCTTGAATGTTTCTATCATGTCCTATCTCCTTCGTCTATCTGCCACGTTTTTGTAACCCACAAAACTTCAATCTATTCTCATACGGAACATTTTACAAGCAAGCATCTTGGTTACTCGCCTCTGAATCCTCTCAATCACCTTCACATCTAAACAAAATAAACTGCGAAGTCAAGGTCTACCCTTGGCAATGCTAACCTCTCTAGTTATATAAACACTTCCACACCCTTTCAGTGGAATTAAACTACAAACTGACTGGGTCCACACATCGAAATCGTGAAATTCCCCGAAACAGACATACGGTACACTTGCACAATATGTCGATAAGTAATGAGACAACAGCTATAATATCGAAACAAAGAACTATATTTGGAATTGTAAACTACACAGATTCAAAATAATCTCCCTCCAACTACCGTACAGGTGTTCGAAGGCACGGTACACGCCCTGAATGGGAAACTCCTTCAGGGTCTGGACACACCGCTTTCGATGTCCTCAAGATCGCTGAAGCGCTCCCCTTTCAAGGCACACTTCCTCTTTACTATTAGAAAAAGTCTGTGGGATCCAAATCCGGCGAATAGAAGTATGTTCAACCACAAAGATCGACTTCAAAACCAGAAACTGCTTCACAGGCAGTGCGCAGGTGCGTTTTTGTGCAACAGGAACCAATTGCTGTTGTAGAACAGTTCTTTCTTGACACGTCGCATGCGGGCATACAGACGTTGCAATACTGCTAATCAATACTAACCTTTCACTGTGCCCTCTGGAACATATTTGCGGCGATTAATTCCAGCAGCGTTGAAAAATACAATGAGTATTTTCTTAAAATGTGATTTTTGCACCCTGACTGTCTTCTGAAGGGAAGATGTTCCACATCATTCCATGCTTTAGCGTTTCGTTTCCGAAACAAACTTTAATCACCGGTGACAATTCTTTGCAACATGCAACTCGGTACTCTGTTTGTCAATGTGTAAGTCAATTAGCAAAGACAGGAATTGAAGTTTGAATGAATTAAAACAAGCTTCATTTGTAGGCGAGAAGATATTACTGCTATGTAAAGTCAATCAATACTGAAAGAGATTTTTTAATGAAAAACGAATTGAAGGTATTTCAGACAAGATTATAAAGTGCGTGCAGGAAACTTATCCTGAGAGTTGCGAGAATCAACTCATGAGAAAAAATTTAATTAATTAGGACACATACGTTAGCAGGAGTATGTCAGTATTATTATGATTTCGGTAGCGCAATGGCCAACTTATTAGAGACTAAGTGAAACACCTATTTTTCAAACGACTTGAATTCACAAACAATGTACTAATTAATAAAAAAAATAATAATTTATTCACTTTATAGATAAAGTAGGATACGGTTTCGCTTATGTCATTCTTTTTACAAAGAATGAAATTAAGTATTTTTGCTTGCTTAGCACACAAAATTTGGGAAACATTTATTATCAGAGATCCCAATGATTCTTTTGTCTCCATGGAGGCCTGATTAATAATCATAATCCCTCTTTACATCCTTGGCCGCCTACAACGCCCATAGAGGGCGTACCACCTAGATAGGACTTTAGTTTCACTCACTATTGTATTGAATTTGTGTGTTGTTGCAAAAAGTTTTTTTTGTAATCCCCGAAGATGTCTCTGTGACAGAAAAGATTGGAAGCATTAAAATTAGTTTTAATCCTTTCTCAGTGCTGATAATATTCCATTGTTGGATCCTGAATGAAGGAATCTTGCAAAGAAATCATTCATTCAGAATTTAACATACTAAACTTCTTGACAAAGAGAAGCACCTGCACATCAGCTGAAATCAAAAGTGAAACTTCTTCACTTTATGTATAAAATTTGCATTCTTTATTTCATGTGGCATATATTTAAGCTATTGTGATCATATTAAGATTTTTAGAGCATGTCTTAAAAGAGGGATAATCTGATTTAATTTAAGCCTCACTTAAGCTGGAGTCATCAAATAATTCTTGGAAGGTATAAAACTACAGGTGTACAGCGTAACGCTGGCGGCAGTAGCAAACACGGAACGTACTTTGACGCGAATTCTGGGAATACAAGAGCATAACAGCGTCGGGGAAAAAGCAAGGGATGAACTCAAGGGGTGAAAAGATATGGGTCGAGTGAAAAGGGGACTGAGGAAAAAGAGAGCGCTCTAACGAAGAATATAAGGGGCCGAGCGCCGTATCGGGGATCTCTCTTGTTATCGTTTTCCTGTTTGGCGGCACAGAAGTTAGCAGGAATTCGCGTAAAGGGGGGGGGGGAGGAATGAAGCGTTTGTGCCAAGTTAAGATGTCGAAAAGCAGGCTTTCTTGAAAATGGAGAAGGATTCTACGCAGAGCTGAAGATAAAAATTTCGAGTCCTAGCAGAATCAAGCCGTACCTGAAGTCCCATCGAGTTGTTCCTGAAACGCAAAGATTTAAGCCCGTTTTCGGCAGAAATAATGAAGATAGCGTAACCCCTACGTTGGCGTATGGACAGCCAATACACAAGAAGTAACGACGTGGAAAAGGTTCGGTAAGGTGAAATTACTCCATTTTGTGTATAAAATTCATTAGAAGATTGCGAATGTGAAATTAAGAACAGTATTCTAAAGAACTCTGTGAACAGTCTCTAATTAGAAAGTTAACCTCCTTTGAGAGAGTAAGAAGAACTGTTTGGAAAAGATCTTTAGTAATTGTGTGTAATAGGATTAACTTAATGAGATTAAAATTGTGGATTTTAGTAACTGAGTAGTATTAGAATGTTTGTTTATGAATAGTATTATGAATATCATTACAGAAAGGAATTTTAGTTTAACTTCATATCATTTGCTATCTATCCCAATATGCAGTTATTGTGTTTCACATGCTTTATGACCTTTAATTAATTTAGAATATGTTAACCTCTTAACTCGAGTTTCATTTAGTATTGAGTCATAATTGAGTGTATGGATTTTGTATTCTGTTTAGACATTCCAATAAATTTGTCATATTTACCTAAACTTGAGTCATGCCTGATTACGATTCCAAACTACCACTTATAAAAATAGAACCTATTTTGGCGGGAAGAAATTAGAAAAAGTATATAATTATAGATTTTGGTCACGACTGCAGTCTGAATCTATACAGCAGCATTCAAGTAAAGTATTGTGGGAGAACCGCTAAAAGTCGAGTATTGTCTCTCAGTAGAAACCTTTTCTACTATAGGATACTGGCTGGCGCAGCATAATAAAAATTTGCCAGTATCCGAAGAGGTAACAGTCCTAGATATAAATAGATGTACGCATATTAAAGGCCCGATACCTGAAGAAGTAAAATAGCGATAGAAAAAGGTATATATAAAACAGAACATATAGGGAAAAGTAACGACATAACAATAGAGCAGCTGGTAGTACTTTAATTGAATAAAGTTTTAAATGAGAAAGGATTTAATCAAGTAAACAAAAATAATTAAGTATTAAATATAAATAAAATATTTAACACCATTAAATCTCCAACATGAACTTTGACATGTAAAAAATAAAGATGTCATTTTGGTTATTTACATGGTCTTGATAAGACCCCACTAGGACTACTGTGTGCAGCTCTGGTCTTCGTTACGATTTTGATATAATGGAGAAAGTGCAAAGGAGAGTGTTAATATGATATGAGGACTGTGAATTTGTGACTACAGACACAAAGATAAGAAAGAGGGGGCAATATGATTGAGAGTTACAAACTTTTGAAAGGGCCGTATAGGATTTCGGTCGATGGAATTTTTCATTTTCTGGAGGGTGGAGAAAGGACAAGAGGGCATTCTTGTAAGCTGAGAATGAATGCCGCCAAGATGAGGGTGAGAGCTAGATTTTTCTCTCATAGTATAGTTCGCCCACCGATTAGAGATCCTTCGATACTTATGCGCATCTCAAAAAAAGGAGAGTCCATTATAATAGGGTAATCGTTCCGTATTGTGGGATGAGTCATTTATTATTACCGGTCGGAAAATTAACTTCTCTTTTATGATTATTGTAGTTAACTATGTTGCTTGTATAACAGTTGGAAAATTTTACCTATAAAGCACATGATTTCGCGTGTTGGCGACCAATTCGGACGTCCTTCATTTCATTCTCCCCTTCAGCATGAATCGACTATTCTTGGAAAGACGTGAAGCAGGGACCTACAAACGGTGGGCGAACTATAGATAGTAGTGCATAAACGTTTTATATATGTTATGTGCTGAACACAAATATGTACTTTTTATCTGTTGGCCAACATTTTTCTCTAGAAAACATTAAAGTACACTAACACTATCCAGTTCAGAATAGTGAAGTAAACGTGCCTTCAGTAGTCATAAAATTTTTCTTTCAGTTGTTTCAGACACTTGGCTTGAAACAACTCTTGAAGTGGAATATTTATCTGTAGAGAAAAAAAGGAGATAAAATAAAAAGGCAGTTTTCATGACGAACAAAAATCAAAAATTAAGGAAGGTCTGCCTTAAGTCAGTATGTTCCATGATAATGGTAAAGCCTGTGTAACCCGGAAATGGTGTTTGCATCGACAGTACTGGAGTCTTTGGTTTTAACGATCCGAGCTCGAATCCGGTCTCATACGGAGGTGGAACGGTTTTTTAATGGAAATTTGGGTTTTCCATCTCGCATTCAGGCAAACCGACCCTGAGAACCATATCTACTGACAAAAAATATCGGTCTTTATGCGATACATACTTCTCTGCTGCAACTTATAAGGAGAAATATTTTTTGTCACCTTTAATTCGCCATAAGCCCTAATCATGCAAGTCTATCCCTATAAAACGAATGGGTTGAAGAAGAAAATATACGTTAGGTCTCTCGAGAAAAAAAGAGCATTCGATTCTAGACGACTAGCAGAATTATTTCTAAGCCTTTCATTAACCGCTCCCGAGTTGGTTCATCTCTCGCAGGGGCAAGTACGGATTTTCTCTCCGGGAAAATCCGTTTTTTTTTTTTTTTAATCCCACAACTGAAGAAACCGGCCGTAGATCCCACACTGTTTCACACGATATATAATTATTATTTATATTGTTACTCCATAGAGTCAAAACACTCATCGCAGGAGATCCACTCTATCCATTAACACAATACTTATCATACATCTCCTTAAACCTATTCACTGTTTGGGCACTCAAATACCTCAGGCAACCCATTCCATTCACTTACCACTCTCCCAGTAAAGAACCTGGCCCACACTCTTACAACTTCCAAGTGTGACCCCCTTGTTATCCTCCTACTCCCCATGTATAAAAAATTTCATCTGTCAATCTTATAGAATCCCTTTATTAACTTAATATATTCTCCCACATTCCCTCGCATCTGCCCGTTAGCTAAGCTTTGCAACCCCTTCAATTTATCCTCATAGGGTACATTCCAGACTAGTCAAGAGCTTGGTCACTAGTCACAGAATCCTCTCTACCATCTCCACATTCCCAAATAATGCAGGTGACCAAATCTGTGCACAATAGCCAACACGTGGCTGAATAAAGAGGGATAATAACCTCCATATCTTTACTTATGTATTATTCAACATTCAAGTAATTCTCTGAGCTATTTTGCCAACTCTTGCAATACGTCCTCTTAATTTTAAATCTCCATCCACCATCACCCACAGATCCCTAGCCTCAATTTCCTGTAAACTAGTATCATCAATATACTAAGTATGTAATCTTTTCACCCCGAAATACACTACCTTACAATTGATAACATTGAATTGGCAACTATTATCCTTTAATCGCACTGCCAATTTATTTAAATCATCCTGCAAAATATCCACATCACCTTTATCAACCACTGCACTTCCTAGATTTGCATCATTGACAAACCGAATACTTACTCCCTTCAAATATTTTGTTATTTCGTTAATGAACAAATTAAAGAGTATGGTCCTAGTAGAGCCCTGCGTCACTTCCACTAGCATCCTCATTCGCCTTCATTCCACTCCATATCATTTTCCTGACATCATCACTGAGTAAAGTTATCTTTCCATATTCATTCTCTTACTTACTCCATAGCAAAAAAGTTCTTTGGAATTTACTTGGGCCTGCTTAGCTAATTTTTTCTCAAAATCTGATTTAGCCTTCCTTATCATTCTAGTTATCCTACTTGCTTGTGCTTTATACCGCTCATGCTGATCACCTTGTTGTTTCTATTCCTTCCACGGTGCTTTTTTTTTTTTTTTTGCAGCTCCTGCTTTATATTGCTATCCTCCACTTAATCCCTACTTGGATTATCCTCCTGACCCTGGGCATTCACTCTGATACTGCCTTGCTCAAACAATTCTTGGCAATTTCCCCTGCACTAATGACATTCATTCACTGGAACAGTGCCATGGTATAAGAAACAACGGCACTGCTCCAAGTTGCCTCCTAAGTTTGTCATAATCGCCAGCTTTGCAGTTCTGCATAATATCTTTCTTGACTGAAATTTCCACATGTTGAGGAACTTCCCAGGACAAGAATGGATGATATATTTCCCGAATTGGAGGTAGAATTGCTACATTAGTTAATGATAGATCTGCTGTTGCTCTTACCATATCCAACACTCTAAACTCCTGGTCACTTCCATCACATGCTATTTCAGTAATTATCTCTTAGTAATTGTATAAATTACATTCTGCCATATGCCCATTCCTCCTTCCAATCTATATCACTATAGTTGAAGTCGCCCATGATAATAGCTTGTTCTGCACTCATTGTGCTAATCCGCTGATGCACGTTGTTCACATCTTCTTCTGAACCTCCAGGTCTATAGCAGCAACCAACAAAGTATTTTGTTGTATTGGCCATCATCTCACACAGACATCCTCAAATGACCAATTCCATCAGAACTACAATTTTGCTTAACTTTAATTTCTGTTGTTGAAACTCTTCAGCTATTATTGATAATATTTCTCTTCCTGCTCTATTTCCACTATCTTCTCTGAAAATACAAGATGGCGGCAGTTATCCGTCATACTCTCTTCACAGTATTCTAAATTAATGACCTAAAGATTTACAAATCCCCAATTTGATTTATGTATCAATTCAGTTCTCATTTCTTAGTGTACTTTTCCAAGTTGGGTAAGTAGAAAATATAGATTAGCAAGGTTTAAGGAAATAAAACAAGTGCAGTTTCTTAAGCAAGTATATTATTTCAAAATAATCTCAAGATAATGCAGTGTAAATCTCCCCCCCCCCTCCACCACACCCAAGCTAAACTACAGGCATCAGAAGGGAAAAATATACATAAAAATGAATAACTGAAGTCGTAATAAACAGAAAATAAGTAGTCTACATATTTCAAACTACAGATACCGAATATAATTCGTTTAATAAATATCTGAAGAATGGAATTAAAGAAACAGAAAGGAATGGAGATGCTTGGATTTACTTCCGGTTAGTAGGAAAATATGTCCCGAACAAACTGACCCAAATACCATAGTAAAGGAAACGAATGTGTTCGTAATCGGCAGTGACTGTGGTGGATTATCAAACCCTAATTGCTGGTCTTAATTTTTGTACAAGCGTGTATTTGCGAGGGAAAAAAAAAATAACTACATTAATCCTCTTACAACTTCGACTTTCAACTCTTCCTTTTTCAAGAGACTTTCCGGTTAAAATACCATTATTCCACATCCTGTGATCCCCCCCCCCAACTGTGAATATATTTGCAACAATATCATTCTGAGACGTATACCAGATGCTGCTAAATTGTTTACACTCGATTACAATTTGAAACGATAAAATCTATTAGTAACAGCACGAAATGTATCCCATAAAACACTTATTACGCAATGATTCAAGAATTCAGTATGAAATTTGTATTTGAGGGAAAAGCATAAAAAGATCACGTAGTTGCTCAATGAATTAGATGTAGTACATAGTATACTGCTTTGTATTGTATATTCATTTTAATAATAATCAATGCTTATTCTATAATTCTAATTCTTAAAATGCTTCTTCTGCTATTTTGCCTGTTAACAAGTTTAACTAGTGCTTCATGTAGATAGACGTACGTGTTAAAATGAATCTTGGAAGAATCATACCAATTCCTTAAATTCAAACTGTACACATTCTAGTATCCCTTATGTAATTCTGATTTCTCCATTACGTTATTGCGTGTATGTTAATAAATAAATAATATAAAAAATAATTACTTACAAAAACTTGCTTCATTATTTCTTTTGGGCAGCTAAGTACGCGATTCCAGACCTCTTCCTGAATATTAATATCCTCGCAGTTATAGTATAAATGATTCCCACTTGCACTCACCGATGTTTATTTTATTTCATTCTATTCTTTCTACTGTTCAAAACAGAGAGCACTCAGACATTCATTCCTGTGAATATTCACACACTGTATGAAACTGTATTCACGTGCTCCGAGACCTCGCTATTTCAGGACACAGAGCAACCTAGAAGGTGGGGGAAGTCAGTAGAAGTTGCCATGATGAGATACAAACTCGCAAGTGCTTTTTCTGATAATCGAACGCACCTTTTTGCTTCTGTTCCTGCGCATATCTATCCAACGTTCACTTATTCTAGTTATCATACATATTGTTCTATTGCTTACTACGCATGAGACTATTATTGCTTTGTAGTATTGCTTACTACCTTTACGTGATAAGAAAAGCAAATAAATCAATAATTACGAGATCTTAATGAAAATAGAAGTTTGATTTCGTTTGAGTATTAGGAAGAAGCCACTAAAGTTAGGGAGTACTTTGCACTGCCAGGTTTATATTAATTAATTATTTTTGACCACAATTTGCATTCGTTTCTTATACAAATGCCCTCGCTATTGTTTCCTTTTTGAGTATAGCCTTTATTATAGTCTTTTATAGGCCTAAGCTAGTAGAATCATCTAGTAGAAGTAATACTAGATGCAATTTGTTTTGTAAGCAGATTTAGTCTGAATGGAGTAAATCCATTGCTGGATCAGTTGCCTTTACAACAATAATCCAATAATACTTCTCATATTGCGTGATCGTCGTGATGTGGGGGCGCTTCTTTGCAAGTTCATGGCCAAAGACAACTAAAATAATGGAAATATAGGTTCAATGTCTCCATTGCTTGGAAACTTACTACTTAAAAGTTAAAAACAAACAAACACCTTTAAGTTTATGCCGTATTAATGTTTTTATTACACATTATATTAAAAAATCCAGATGCACAAAGATTGGGGAAGCCGACTGTGCTTTAAGCAAATAATGACACAATAAAACTGAAGCATATATTTTGATTAGCAGTGGTAAGATACGAAGACAAACCGACTCCGCGAACATTGAGTTCTACGAACATAAAAACTTACCACTGGATGGATGCAGAAGAAGAATGGCAAACAGTCGGCATTAAGTTGCCTAAAGCCTCTAATCAGGATACTCCAGCTGTCTTGGACGGATGAAACATGAACGGGATGGAGAGTGCAAGGCAAAATGCTAATACAGATTTCTGATTTGCTTCTCATGGCCAGTCATATGACTATATCAAGAGTTGGAATATTAAATAATATTTGTGGTTACAATTAAAAACTTAAAAAGTCTCTTTATACAAAGTAAATATAAGTTTTTTCTATTTTTTTTTCTATATATTTTTTTCTAATTTCGATTTCAATTGAATGGAAGTTTAAGTTTCTTTGTGTGTGAATTATCTTTCACAGGATTATTGAGATTTCTTTCCATTTTGTATGCTGGAAAATGGAAGTATAATTAGAAGCTTCTATTAGTAGTAAATGCAAAACAAAAGTTGATTGCTGTACAGATATAGTTTTCTTTTAAAAAATTGGCCGAATAAAAGCATTCAAGTGATTTTTACTTAAAGCAAAACTGGAAGAATAAAATTATTAAAAGTAAGTTCATCTAAATTTTCGAAAAAATACTTAGAATCTGCACTTTAAAATTTGAGAAATGAAAATTAGATTGAAAAGAGCTGTTACTTTTCAAGAATTACTTTTTTTGTTTCTTTTTTAATACGAAATTTTCAACAAGATTTCAATTATTTCCCTATGAATGAATATTCTAGCAATAAAGTTATTGTTAGTGTTGTTAGTGTAATACCAAAGGAAATAAAGGGCGAAACCGGTTTATGAGATCCAAACACACTGATTCCTTAAACGCAATGTTTATGAGTTACTTCTATTTTGTTTTCAGTGGAGCATCTATTTCATTTATATGTTTGTTTAATTTCTTAGGATGATATCCTACTGTATATCCTCTATGTACCTAATAGCAATCAGAGCTATTTAACATGCCAGTTTTTTTTTTCAATTTTACTTATCATTAAATATGGATTATTTTCTCAACTTTATATTACACTCCTAAGATAAAGGGATGAAGATTAAGTTTGATAATTTTCCTATTGACCTCTCTCGCTGGGGATCAATTATATAAACTTCTGTAGGAGGAATCTCATCGTTAACGTGCAGGAAAATTATTAAACACTCGGAAAGTCATTAAAATAATATTATTATTGTTTGATTTTTATTATCTATCACCGCTACCACTATTATTATTATTATTATTATTATCTATTATCTACACAACAAACTCCGAACAATAACTGGCAAACTCTACGGGTTAAAAGACATAGTTCCCACATGCCTAAAAATACTAATATACAAAGCACTATGCCAAAATATACTAAGATACGTTATAAAAACGTATGCTTTCTGTGCACCCTACAAACTAAATAGATTAATGTAGTTACAGTACAAAATGATAAAACTGATCTTTTAGGAACAAAGAGACAATAACGACTTTATATACACTGAAATGTCAGAACACAAAATACTGACAGCAAAACATTCATGTCACTTTGCAGCTTTGCTAAAACATTATTTCCAAGCCAACTACAGGACAGTCAGAAATACATACCGTATAACAAGACCTCAGACAACTAATTATATCACATATAAATACAACAATCACTATGGAAAGGCCACGCGAAACTTCTATATCTCAGACATGATAAACAAATTACCTTTTGAATACAGAAATCTTACAAACTACAATAGCCTGAAAAGAGCCCTAAGGACATACTATGAACAAGAAACACGCACAAATACCATACAAACGCAATGAAACATAGTATATTCGTTCAGGCTTCCAGTTCAGCGACGCATCAAGACATTCCAAGTTGTCGCGTGTGTGTGTGTGTGTGTGTGTGTGCGCGCGCGCGTGCGTGCGAATTTTTCAATCAATGGCTGCAGTGGAAATCAAGCCAATTAAACATAGATTTGATTTCATAGTTTCCCAACACAACAAATAAACCAATAAATAAATAATAACTGGTGTCATCCTCAGATAAGTTTCGAGGATCAAAGCTGAGAAAATACATCTCATCTCATCCAGGATAAAAAAAAAAGATAAATAAAATAAATAAATAAATAAATAAATAAATGTTTCGTATGTAATCAAATGCATGTAATGCACGTATTATATGTAAACAAATGTATGTATCATATGTTATATCATACATATGTTATAAATTATTATAATTATTATTGCTAAAAAATTATTTCAGAATACATGAATGTATCAAATGTAAAGAAATGTATGTAATGTTGCATCATACGTAATCAAAACTGTAATGTATGTATGATATTTAATAAATTATTATTATTATTATTTTTTAAAAAAAATGATCAATATGATAACACTGATCTTTTGGGAACAAAGAGACAACAACGACTTTATATACACTGCAATGTCAGAACACAAAATACTGACAGCAAAACATTAATGTGACTATTCAGCTTTGCTAAAACATTATTTCGATGCCAACTACAGGAGAGTCAGAAATGCATAACGTATAACAAGATCTCAGACAACTAATTATATCACAAATAAATACAATAATCACTTCGGAAAGGCCACACGACACTTCTACATCTCTGACATGATAAACAAATTACCTTTTGAATACAGAAACCTTACAAACTACAACAGCCTGAAAAGAGCTCTAAGGACATACTATGAACAAGAAACACGCACCCAAAATACCATACAAATTTAATTAAGCACAATATATTCGTTCAAGCTTCCAGTTCACCGACCCGCCAAAACATTCCAAGTTATCGTACGTGTGTGTGTGCGCGTGGCGTGCGCGAATTTCTCAATCAACAGCTGTAGTGGAAATCAAACCTATTAAAGAAATCAAACCTATTAGGTTTGATTTCGTAACTTCCCAACACAGCAAACAAATCAATAAACAATAACTAACTGGTGTCATCCTCAGATAAGCTTACAAATAAGCTTCAAGGATGAAAGCTAAGAAATTACATCTCATCCAAGATAAAAAAAAAAAAATCCAAACACATATATCACATTTCAGTGCTATAGTTACATCGCCTTAAACTAACAACAACAAAAAAAAAAAAATCAAAATTGTAAATATATATAAGTCATTGTTAAATGAATAAATGCTGAATTATTATTATTATTATTAATACATTATACAGGGGGAAAAAAGAAAAGAAAGGAAAAAAATCTGTACGAATTTCATTGTTACAAAAAAACAAATAAATAAAGAATTAAACCTGTTGTAAATAGGTAATCCTATGTTGTGAATATGTAATCACAATATTAATCATAATTTTAATTTTAAAAAATTGTGTATATGTAAATAGGCTATATAATAATAAGCTATGATATTCATATTAAAAAATATATGTATATGTGTACATTTATATTTTTTAAAAAAATCACTATACTCTACATTTTGTACTGAACAGAAAATGTAACAGTATGCTTTATTGTATATATTGTATATATGTAAATACCCTGTATGATGATAAATAAAATGTTACAGTTCAAAAAAAAAAAAAAAAAAATATATATATATATATTATTATTATTATCATTATTAAATATTGATAAAAAATTATTATTAAAGATTAGAAATTATTATTATTATTATTATTATTATTTATTCCTAGCATTATAATGGTTTGCTGCTTATTACGATGGTAATAACCAGCAAACTGTGATAGTGTAGTCATGAAAAACAGGCAATAGAAGCATCAATATAAATAGAACATATTTCATTTGTACAATCTGGATCTACAGAAAGTTAGGTAGTAGAAGTAGTCGTATTCAGCCAATGAAAAATCACCTAGTAGTATCTTTTTTTAAATTAATTTCTTTCTCTTTTGAATTTTTTTTTGATTCTGATAACGAAAGACCAAGTGTAAAAATGTGTCAAATGCGCAACTTCATCGCCAGTAACAATTATTCGGTTTGAGAGCTTGACCCCTTTCGAATTCTCTCAAAGGTTTCAAAATTCTGAATTTTCGTAATTCTTTTCAGTCCTTCCAATTTTTCCTCTTTGCTTCAAAATGGTTTGTATCTCTGTACATATATGCGTCTATATCTTGCTAATTCTTATTCTAAAAGTTTAATTCCTGTAATATTTGGTGTTGAATTCCCCTCTTTATCTTGGCATCTTTTAGCTTCTAAATCTTCAAGGTATCTGCAATGTTATGAAATTGTACGAGAAATTAAATCACACCATTTACAATGATTCTCTTCCTCACATTAAGATAACAATAGTGGAATCATTATGTCAATAGAAATAATAGCTCCACCGTTGGAATCAAGTATCTGCTCAGTAGACAAACAAACCGAAAGATGCCATAGTGCACAAATGAACTTCAAGATGAAAACTGGAAGAGGAAATGAACTACGAGTATGTCAAATGTATTAGACTTATGATTTAAACAATTAATTTCGAAATGTGGTTTGCTGAGGTAATCGGGTAAGATCATTAATCGCATAACCTTATTATAAAATATTAAAACCTCCAGTTTTTTGCATTTGCCGAATCCAAAATATTGCTTTTCACATTTCTTATAGAAAATAACTGGCCCGAAAATAAGATGAATTTTAAAAAAATGTCTCTCCAAGTGACAAACTTTATGCAACCATGAGTTATAATAATAATTATAATTAAATACCTAGGAATATTGGAATCCAGTGGTATTTTCCATTCGAAAGTTAAACAACAGGCAGCATCAGATTACATCAAAAGAGTTAGAAATATTCTGAAAACTAAATGGATTAAACACAATTCGAGCAATGAATTCTTGGGCTATACCTGATCCGATACACAGCTGACGTAATAGATCACACAAAAGAGGACCTGGACAAATTGGACCGCAAAACTTGTAAACTAATGACTATACATCATGCATTACATCCATGAAGTGATGTTGACCGGTTGTACCTACCAAGGAGAATAGATGGACAGGTTCTGGTGCAAGTGGGACAAATTGCGGAAGAAGAAGAAAAAGAAATTACTTTAAAGGTCAGTAAAGTTACATCGACAATAGCCCTGAGCAAATGCTTCAAGCTATTACACAAAGAGGGCCTTCTGAAAGCTACATGAAACAAAGCCGATTACAAAAAGGAACAGCAAAATAACTGATAAGTGCGCTGGAAAAATAAACCCTTGCATAGCCAATTTCTTCGAGATACCGAGGAAACAAATTGACGTGAACAAGACATGGCAGTGGCTACGATATGAATATATTAAAAAAGAAACACAAGGATTTATTCCAGCAGCTCAAGAACAGGCATTACAAACTAATACAATGAAAGCAAAAATTTTGAACATCAATAATAAGAGTAAATGCTGATTATGCGATCAAAAAGATGAGACTGTAGAACATCTAATCAGTGCCTGCATCAAGGTTACATCAAAAGTATAGACAGTTTGATACTTCAAACTGACTATAAATACCGTCATGATCAAGTGGCCGAAATACTTCACTGGCATGTATGCAAAAAAATAGGCTTTCCTACTTCTGATAACTGATGGCAGCATAAAATAGAGACAGTAAATTGGAAAACGAAACAGCAAAAATTCTCTGGGACTTACTTTAGATTGGCATTTGGAACACAATAGATCTGACATCATAATTATCGAACATCGACCGGTTTGGATTATTAACTGAAAAAAGAGAGCCAAAAGGCTTCACTTCGGTGATGCACGATTATTCAAATTAAGTGGAGAAAAACCACTTAATTTGAATAAGTGGTTTTTCAAACCACTACAAAAGTTAAAAACCACTACAAGAACAAACTGTTCTTGTAGTGTTTTTTTTTTTTGTAGCGGTTTTTTTGAGTTTGCCATAGACTGTGTGTGTGAGAGAGAGAGAGAGAGAGAGAGGGGGGGGGTAACAGGAATTTCTCGATTTTCATTCTCGCTATAATATTTATATAGAGCCTGTTTCAGCTCCTTGTAGGTCTCCTTCCGTTTCTGTCGTCGAACAGCAGTTTGTTTTTTATGTCAGGTACGTAGAAGTTACTCTGTAGTTGCACTGAAGTATTGTTTTAACATGAACTGTGTAGTGGCATAAGTGTTTCACCTTAAATATTTTGTGTTCTGTCCATGCCGCCCGCATAAGTGTGGGTTGTTCCCAGAATATCAGTTTTACCATTTTATTTTGTAACCGTTGTAACCTGTTAAGTTTGTAGTCTGCGCAGAATGCGTATGATGTGATTGCGTATCTTAAAATGTTTTCGCATAATGCTTTATAGATTACTATTTTTGTGTGTCGGGGCAACGTCTTTTATTCGGTATAGTTTGCTTCCTATTATCCTGAGTTTGTTGTGTAGGTAGTTTGTGTGGCTATTCCAACTTTGAATGTGTATCAATTATTATTATTACGGGCGACTCCAGGGAGTCCTTAGACTCATCGAGGGAGGCCCTAAACATCATGTCCACACAACTATACGACATTCTCACAGTATCTATCATACCTTGCCTTGAACTCACTCACTGTCATAGCACCCACAACAGACTCTGGCAGCTTATTCCACTCATTTACCGCTCTAAAAGTAAAGAACCCAGCTCTAACACCCCTGCTAACCACACTCTTGCCCAGCTTCCATAGGTGTCCCCTAGTTCTCCCACCACCAGTCCTGATCTCAAAAATATCCTCTGAATTAATCCTATAGAAACCCTTTAGCAATTTGAATGTCTCAAGCATATCTCCCCTTTTCCGCCTATCAACAAATTTCTGCAACCCACAAATCTTCAACCTGTTCTCATATGGTTCATTCCATAGACCCGCTATCATCTTAGTCACTCGCCTCTGGATCCTCTCCACCTCCTCCCCATCAAGAAGGAACCTAGGTGACCAAATCTGGGCACAGTAGTCGAGATGAGGTCTTATCAAGGCTCGGTATAGAGGTAAAATAACTTGCTTGTCTCTGCTCGTCAAATATTTTTCAACAACCAAGTGAGTTGATGAGCTGATTTAGCTACTTTTGCAATGTGTCCCCTAAACTTCATCTCCCTATCCACCAATACTCCCAAGTCCCTGGCCTCATCAATCTCCTGGAGTACAGTTCCAGCAATGTGGTATACTGCTGCTAATCTTTTCACCCCAAAATGCAAAACCTTACATTTTTCCACATTCAATTGACATCCATTCTCCTTAGCCGAGAACTCCAATCTATCCAAGTCGTCCTGCAAGATTTTGCCATCTTCTGCATTCACTATCGCCCTACCCAACTTTGCATCATCAGCAAACAAATGAACTGTTCCTCTTAGATCCTTCCCTATATCGTTAATGAACAAATTAAACAGCAGTGGTCCAAGAACAGAACCCTGCGGCACACCACTAGTCACAGGCCATCTTTTGGACTCTACTCCTGAATAAACTACTCTTTGATATCTCTCTATCAACCACCCACCTATCCATCTCACCAACCCTATATCCATTCCAATATGTTGTAGTTCACGGATTAGAATTCCATGTGGTATCCTGTCAAATGCCTTTGCCAGGTCCAGCAGTATCACTGTAAATCCATTACCCTTATCCAGTTCAGCCGTCACCTTGTTATAAAACTTGAGCGAGTTACTGAGGCATGATCTACCCTTCACAAAGCCATGCTGTCCCCCGTACAGTATCTCATTTTCATCAATTCATTCCTGTATTTTTCCCTTGAATACTTTCTCCAAGACTTGACAACGACTCCTGATATGTTGATCGGTCGGTAATTTGCAGCCGTAGTCTTGGATCCTCCTTTATGCAGTGAAACTATTTTCCCCTCTTTCCACACCTTTGGGACTAAACCAGACCCGAGACTCAGATTAAACAACATGGTCAAGGGCACTGAAAATTCCTTAGCCGCTTCACGCAAGACCCGTGCCGGTATACCATCCAATCCCACAGATGTATTCACATTAAGGTTCTGTAATAGACTATTCACCTCCACTTCATTCATCACAATTCCCGTATAAGTTAATGGTTCCTTCATTTTTTCAATGTCACCACCTGGATGATATACTTTTGCAAAGTGCTCTCAATAACTCAACTATCGACTGATTTAGTGACCTCCTTACCATCGTCATTCCTTAAAATCATTTTGGCCGTGTACGGTTTTTTCTTGCTTGCAGCATATTAAAAGAACTGTTTGGGATTCTCTTTAGCTTGCATAGCTAGTTTCCTTTCATAATCCGCTTTTGCTTTTTTTTTTACCACACTCGTTATACTTCTGGCCTGAACTTTATACCGTTCGTGTGCCTGCAGGTCAACCCTTTCTTTAAATTCCCTCCACAGTTGTTTCTTTTTTTGCAGATCAAGATTAAAATGTGAATAAAGTGATAATATTTTTTAACATTGTATTATTTCTCAGATAAATTACATACATTATATGAACACAATTATGCATAACAAATACTTTCTCTTACATAATTTTTTTAAAATAATAATAACTGTTTACAACCTATATTATTATAATATTCATAATGATTATTACAGATGTTTCTTTGCAATTTTACAGTCTATATATACAATATCAATAGATATAATCACTCTATATTGCATACTTTTCTTACAGTTATTACATACATTAGATTACATATGATACATTACTTACATTTGTTTACATATGATACATTACTTACATTTGTTTACATATGATACATTACTTACATTTGTTTACATATGATACTTATATTTGTTTACGTATAATACATACATTACATACATTGGTTTACATGTGATACGTACATTACATGCATTTGGTTACATTTGATACATCTTGGATGAGAACTAATTTCTCTGCTTTCATCCTCGAAGCTTATATGTAAGCTTATCTGAGGATGACACCAGTTGGTTATTAATTATTGGTTTTTTGCTGTGTTGGGAAGCTACGAAATCTATGATTGAGAAATTCGCGCACGCACGCACACACGCGCACAATAACTTGGAATGTACTGATGCGTCGCTGAACTGGAAGCCTGGACGAATATATTGTGTTTCATTAACTTTGTATGGTATTTTGTGTGCGTGTTTCTTGTTCATAGTATGTCCTTAGAGCTCTTTTCAGGCTATTGTAGTTTGTAAGGTTTCTGTATTCAAAAGGTAATTTGTTTATCATCTCTGGGATGTAGAAGATTCGCATGGCCTTTCCGTAGTGATTATTGTATTTATACGTGATATAATTAGTTGTCTGAGGTCTTGTTATACGGTATGTATTTCTGACTGTCCTGTAGTTGGCATCAAAATAATGTTTTAGCAAAGCTGCATAGTGACATAAATGTTTTGCTGTCAGTATTTTGTGTTCTGACATTGTAATGTTTATAAGGTCGTTATTTTCTCTTTGTTCCCAAAATATCAGTTTTATCATTTTGCACTGTAACGACATTAATCTGTTTAATTTGTAGGGTGCACAGAAAGCATACGTAGTATATTTCGGCATAGTGCTTTGTATATTAGTGTTTTTAGGCGTATGGGAACTATGTCTTTTAACCTGTAGAGTTTTGCCACTTATTCAGCGTTTGTTGTGTAGATGGTTTATGTTGCTATTCCAATTCGTATCTGCATCGAAGTAAATTCCAAGGTATCGTATTGTTTCAACCTAAGTAATTGTAATGGTTTCGCTATTCTGTGTGTTTTTTATGTTGAAAAGTGGATGTTGGATGGTTATATATATATATTTGTTATCAACTGGCCGAGTCAATGGATTTCTGAATATCATTAATTTTGTCTTTTCTGAGTTTAGGTGTATGGAGTTTTTCGTCAGCCAGTCTATGATCAGATTTATGTCATGTTGCATATTTGTTTGGGCTATGTTTGCGTTATTATGGATGGATATTATTGCTGTATCGTCTGCGTATTGGAATATCTTACCTTTGAGTGGTAGCTGATTAATATCGTGCGTGTAAATGTTGAATAGAGTTGGGGAGAGTACAGCTCCCTGTGGTACTGCACAGGTTACTGGTAGCTCTCTGCTTCGGTTTGACCCGATACGTGTGATATGCTTTCTGTTTTGAAGGTAGTTTGTAAACCACCTGTGAAGAGGCCCGTCTATTCCAACATGCCTCAGCTTTGCTAACAAGGTTTGATGTGTGGGTGTATCGAATACTTTAGTTAGATCAATAAAGACAACCATGGCAATTTTGTTTTTGTCTAAGGCGGTATTAATTACGTCTGTAAAGTCTTCCAAGAGAGATGTTGTTCCCATATTTTTCTGAAAACCATATTGTGTTTTGGGGATAATATGAAAGGTCTCTGTGTATGCTGTGAGTTTCTTCAGTATGATCCGCTCCATAATTTGATTGATAATTGGTAATGTTGCCATGGGTCTGTAATTGCGGATTAAATTTCTTTTTCCATGTTTGTATATGGGTGGGTTTATGGCGGTCTTTAGCATACTTGGTATCTGTCCTGTTTTAAATATTTTATTTATTAATTTTAGTAGGATAGGACTTAAACTAGTTTCATGTTGCTTTATATCTTTAGGTCTTATACCATCAATTCCTGGGCCTTTGTTGGGTTTTTGATGTATTGCAGGGAGAAGTTCTGCTTCTTTTATAATTGGGAACCATAATGTCTGTTTTGATTGTGGTCCAAATGGAGGGTCACGTTTTGTGATTGGGAAAATATTTCTATGCGGTTCTTGGATGGAGTCTGCAAAGTATTGGTTAAAGTCATTTTCTGGTTGTGGGATAGGTTTTGCGTCTTTCATGAAGCTGTGTTTTATGGTTTCAGAGGCGGTCTTGATGCTAGATTGTGTTGTGAACACAATCTAGCATTTCATTGATCAGATGCCAGGTTTGTTTCATGTAGAGGTTAGTTTGTCTCTTTTTGCATTTCTGATTTGTGTTGTAAGGCGATTCCTTGTTATCTTATATTCAGTTTTTAAAGCTGTGTTATTTGGATATCGTTTTAATTCTTTCCATAAAGCGTCCTTTCTGTGTATTTCTAGGATTAAGTTTTGTGTTAATCCAAGGATAATTATTATTATCCAAATAATAATAATAATAAAGTCAGTAAACATGAATACGTACACATTTTACGTCACCATCAATGTGATTCGTGAACCGAAAGGTGAAAGAGAGGATAACTGGAGGGAGGGGAGAGGAGAGGGAAATACTACTGACTGCATAACGTAGTTAGCAGTCTTCTCAAGCTTACGTGGTGCTATCTACCGGCATTCCACTGTGTTACACGCGTTGGGTGGTGCTGCCATCTTGCAGAGACATGCAGAACTATTAAAGATATATTTCATCCGTCACATGATATAACAAAATTGCTTCTGCTGAACAGGTGATATCTGTTTTTATTTGGACATTTTTATAGCTTCCAATGTCATGTGAGAAACAGTACCGTTAATTAGTGATTCTTCTTTCAGCAAATTACATGATAGAAAATTAGCAAATTATTTTAACAAATTGTTCGATAAACTGCTGCTGTTCATTGGTTGAAACTTATAATACGGCAAATGTTCATTTTAAAGAACTTCTTTTGGAGAAATTATTAATCATTTATCTCACAGAGAATGCCATGAATTATATTTAGAAAATGTGCAGTTCGCAGCAGGTGATCGAAATGGTATTAAGAAAAAAAATAGAATTCGGCAAAATGAGTACTTGGTACCCTTAAAAAAAAAAAAAAAAAAAAAAAAAAAAAAAAAAAAAAAACATTTTGGGCTTCCTAAATTTGAATTTATGTATTCATACAATAGTTGTAGTTTTTTCTATGCTGTTGGTTTTCTGGAAAAAAAAAAAAAAGATTTTCTGGGGAAAGTTTTAAAGGTGAATCTAAATAGTGCTTACGCATTTTGGGAAACGAGCTTCCTAAAGCAAAGCGAAATCAAACAAGAGCTGAAAAAAAAAATATCAAAAATAGGTCAAACGAAAAGCCACGCAAACACCAACGATTAAAAGAGGCGAAATTCCAATTTTTATTGAATAACATTAAGGTCCATTTCAAAATAACGTTTCTAAGAAACATCCAATAACATTTCTCGACAGTAAGAAATGCATTAATACATTTATCCAGACATCAAGTTGCTATGAAACAACAATGAAATTTCATACATCCTGGTAATTTGTGTGTGAAAATTATGAGAATTATAACACTCATGTTCTAATACAATCAGATTATGAGATTTCTTCGCTAAGTCTTCATAGAAGACATAACTAAGAAATTTAATGTGAAATTAATTTTCATAAACTGGAATAAAATGTGCACAGTGCTGAAATTGTAATGATTTATGACCACGTGAATATACTCATATTTGCTAGTTGATATTTGCCAGCTAAAAGCCATAAAACATGATAATATTATACTAGTGAGGGATATAAATTGGGATTTATACTACACATTAGCCACATTCCAGATTACCCTGCCTATCTTTACAAGATCATCAGCAAATAGCTGTAGATCGCCTGCAAATCCTTCCCAATGTCATTAATGTATAAATTGAATCACAGTAGACCAACAACTGATCTTTGTGGTGTGGTACACCACTGATTACCTTAAATTTTACAGACTCAGATAACTCATATATCGCTTTTTGATATCTGTCAGTCAGCCATCCTCTTATCCACTCTAATATCTTAAACTCCGAACCCATATACTCCAATTTATGCAACAGACTTCCATGCGGTATTCTGCTCTCAGAATCCTTAATAAATCCAAAAGTATCATGATGTATCCATTCCCATTTTCTAACTCAATGGCAACATTATTATAGAATGTGAGTAAGTTGCTAAAACATGACCTTCCGTTAGTAAACTCATGCTGTTCACTGCAAAGAATAGATTCCCTGTCAACCTATTTCTGAATGCGAACCCTAATCAACTTTTCCAAAATCTCCACCACCACTCCAGAGATACTAATAGGTCGATTGCACCATCCTTGTGCAATGGGATTACCATACATCTTCTTTCCACTCTCGTAGAATCTTCCCTATTCTGATACTCAAATTACACCGGTTTCCTAAACCAAAGGAGGAACACTCTTTTACAAATTTGTATTAAAAATTCGTCTGAATTTGTAATTCAGAGGAATCAACATGTGGCAATTTCGAGTAGAAAGTGGGTGCACATTCAAATTTTCGCGCAAAGGGACAAACCGGAAAAATGGCAAAAGGCTGCGCTAAGCGAACTGTATTTGAAGTAAGCTCTTTTCGTGAAAAGAGCTTACTTCAAATAGATATTCAAGTTGCAAACTTGAATATCTATTTGAACTGCCTTCTTTTAATATAAGGGCAGCAACGAACACAATATTAAATACTTTAATATATTAATCAAAAAAAATTTAATTTATGGAGTGGAATTTGTTATTTTCGACATAGATTTATAACAAAAAGTTTTTTTATTTGATTTACATTTTATTAGTAATACTTTCAATATATACACAAATATACGTACATAAGTTTTTTTTAATCAAAAGAAATTAAATAGCCGCTGAATTTTAATTAATGAGATATTTGGCTCTGTTTCTCATCAACCAGCTTTTCAATATTGTGGGTATGTTTGAAACTGCGACTCTAATACAATTTTTTAATCGTTCGTCATCAAGGCGATTTCGACGATCATTTTTTTACAATGTTCATTTTCGAAAAGAGTTGTTCACACAGATAAGTACTACAAATAAACTCATTATTTGCCTAAAATGGGTAGCCAGCAAAGGAAATTTATCAGTTGGAAAGTAGCTCTTATAAATGTCAATAAGACTAACATTTTGAAACTTATTTATTAGTTTAGTGTTGCTTTGCAAATCAATTCTTTCCGTTGAAATTCTTCGGGAACCCTTTCAACGTCTATATTAAAAGGTGATGAGAAAATATCAAAATTAGTTTCATTTTCGGTTAAGTTTTTGAACCGCGAACTGAATTCTTGTAGTCTCTGTATTTCCTCTGCATATTTTGTCGTTTCGGGTGGAGTTTCTTTTCACAAAATTGTAAAATGAGTCATATTATTAGATTCCAAATTCCAAATTTTTAGTTTATTTTCAAAGGATTTTATTTTATTGAACATTTCATTAATACGTTTGTTCTGTCCTTGAAGATTTACAATTAATTCGTTCAAATGTTGGGTAAGTCAATGCAAAGTTCCACATCCAGTCCTTGTCATTAAATTCTGGAAACGGCTTGTCTTTCACCTCCAAAAATAACTGAATTTCGCTCTTCAAATCGTACACACGTTTAAGCATTGTGCCCGACTTAACCATCGAACCTCGATGTTAAAAAGGATATCACCATGTTCGCTTTCCATATCTCTCAAAAATTTCTTAAATTCGCGATGATTCAGTCCTCGAGATCTAATAAAATTTACAATTTTAATGATCGGTGGAACAATACTGGACATTTCCAAAACCTTTTGTACTCAAATTTTCTTGGTGTGCAAAATGCAGTGAGAAATATTTATTTCGCGTCCTGTTAATCTTTTTATATCTCTGGATAATAATCCCGACAGACCAACATTCATACTAGACATGGCTCAAGCTCCATCTGTTGTTATTCCGACGATATTTTCTATTGTGATATTTAATTGATTAAGAACAGTTTTCAGTTCCCTCTATGTATACATCTTTTCCGGTAGCAGTTCCTTTCAATCGAACTAAAGATACAAATTCTTCAGTGATGTTAAGACTAGAATCTGTTCCTCTCAAAAGGCCAGCAATTGTGCCGTATCACTAATATCGCAACTTTAATCCAAAGCCAAAGAAATCCATTCTAACTTAGAAATAAGTCCCTGCAAAATTTTCTCAATACTTTGTGAAAGATCGTCAATCCTTCATGCGATTATAAATCGCGACAAGATGATTTTCGAAATTTTTTTTTTTTTTTTTTTTTTTTTTTTAAATCAGGGAAAGGGACATCTGCTACCGCTAGTAAGCATTCTTTTACTATTTCTCCATCAGGGAATGATTGCATTCTTTTTGCCAAAATTTGACTAACAATGTAGCTTGCACGAACTGCAGTATCTGCGGTTAATGAAGCAGCTCTAAATACATTTTGCCGTTGTTTAAGATTTTTTTGAAGTTGTTTCACTTTGTCTTTGCGCAACTGTCCTTGCAAATTGTCAAATTTTGAAGAATGTTTAGTTTTATAACCTCT
Source organism: Typopeltis vanoorti (assembly GCF_054136105.1). Lineage (NCBI taxonomy): Eukaryota > Metazoa > Arthropoda > Arachnida > Uropygi > Thelyphonidae > Typopeltis > Typopeltis vanoorti. The sequence goes on from NC_143568.1 coordinate 83,628,090, forward strand.
TGATATTATATTCCTTGAGAACAGATATCTTTTCACAACATATCAAGCAAACAGCATTGTCTTTTGTGCAAGTAAAGAAAAGTCGCATGTCCATCTTTCGTTAAACTAACGATTTTCTTCCTCAACGTTGCGTTTTCTACATTTTGAACTCATTGATTAAACACAGGGTTCTGTTTGTGCGAAAAAAATAAAAATAAAAAAAAATTGTAAAGACGCAATTTTTTAAAAGAAAAATTTTTATCACCGTTATAAATTTATAATTTGCTTAGGTTTTGAAAGAACTTTAATCAATAAGTTTATTCAAGAATAAGGCAACTACTTTCATATATTGTTAAAGTACGATGCTAGTGCGCGACTGAAAATGCAAAGGCGATCGGCACAATCGTGGAAATTATCATCGCGATCAAATATTATTCAAGTGACCACTTCATGCGTGCTCCATATTGATAACACGTTGTACCTTTTGCTAAAATTTTTACGCTTCAGAGTGCAACAGAGGACTGCATGCGGCCCGCGGGTTGCTCATCACCGGTCTAGATGATTTTACGTTGGGAAGAATTATTACAAAGCTTGAAAAAGGCCGCAGAATTACTGATATTGCCGGAGAGTTTGGAATCTAAAATAGGGTTGTATCCAGGCTCTGGACAGCTTTTCAAACCAATGGAATGTGTTGCAGACGTTTGCCAAGAGTTTGTCCTCATTCTACATGGAACACGAAGACAGATTTTTGGTTATAATAGTAAAACAAAATCGACGTACCACGGCAGGTCAGCTTTCGAGTCGCTTCCATTCAAGCACAGGTATGTGGATATCTCGACACTGTGACACGACGTCTGCGACAAGTAGGCCTATAAGTCAGAAGACTATAGTCTACATCCCTTCATCCACAGCTCATCGTAGAACACGTTTTCATCGAAGTCGTATCCATAAAAATTGGACAAGACACCAGTGGGCTAATGTATTCTTTACAGATGAGAGTCGGTCTAGTCTTTTTTCCGATTTTAAAAACATTTGATCTTACGTGAAAGTGGTACTGCTTACAATTACGAGAATGTTCTTGAAAGGACAGATACGACGGTGCTGGATCACGGTGTATGGAGATATTATGCAGAGTACGTTGTATCTTTCGCACTTTGACGCTGCATGGACCTCCGTCATTAAAACTGGATGTGATTTGTGCCGCCATTGCCTTGCGATTGGTCGGTACGAGTCTGGACAGCCTACGATCCCGTTCATCAATGGCGTGTAGTCAGTCCCCACTTGCTTGTTGGGCGTTGGTACGTACGTTGATGATATACTCTCGGTAGACCTTTGATACGGTTGTCCGAAAATCTTAGGATTCCTACCACTTGAACGATAGAACGACCGATCTGTTTTGCGCCGATAATACGTTCACGATTAAAGTGACTGAGATCGCTACATTTATTCATGTTCGTCTATTACGATACACTGTTGGGAAGTCCGATGCCTGCCTATTTACCGTCTGCGTTCTGTTTGGGTACGTATCACTCTGCGCGGATGGGGGATGCCAGAGTCAACTTCCCATCACCTCTACTCTAATGTTTTGTACATTGAGTATATTTTGCCATTACAGAAATTCTATCTTTATTGTTATGTATTATATGTAAGAAATAACATTTAAAATTTTTCTGGTATATATTTAGACTGTGGCAGGACCTTGCTGATAGTTCCAAAGACAAAGAAATTTTTCATAAATTATTTGAACACCTAGCAACTAGTAGCTACAATAAACTACCAAATGAAATAAATTCAGTAATCTGAGTGCATGCTTTCAGATAAAGATCTAGAGACTACCTCATGGGACTAAATAATGCTGACTTTGTTTTAAACGTATAATATAAAAGATCACTCTAACTTAGGTATTATGTTTAATTATTATTTTAATATATTATAACTAAGTATATGAATTGTTACGTCAGCCCTTATAGATACAGTCATTTGATTTTGTAGTGTGTGCATAGCCTACATCTGTATTTTTATAGACCAGTATGGCTGCTATATGGTTACATATAATACACCTATACTATCCTTGGATGTAGTTTCTTATATTTTCTTTTCCTACTTATTATCATGTCTTTTCCTTAACATATCATTCTCGATATTACTGTTCAAGTGGTGATATTATATTTCAAGTGACTAGATTATATTTATAATATATATAATGTTACTTTTTTCTATGTTCTATTATCCCTTGTATTGCTGTCACAAGCATCACTCTTGTATTATGCTATCATTTGTACCACTTCTTCAGTCTTAATAAATTTCAATTTAAACAGTTTAGGGTGCAATTTCACTTTTCAAAATCTACAGTTCACTTTCATTATTGAAGTCAAAGGATTCGCTTACATACGATTGAAATTTCAAAGCTTTTCCAGCTTCTCAAATAACGAAAAACCACTGAATCAAAATTGTCTAAACAGCTTTTGACTTTCCCATTGCTTGTTTGCTACAAAGTGCTGGAATATGCTGAACTAATTTCCACTCCTCTCTTATGCTAGCTGGTGTGTACGGATAAATGCAGACTAGTTCTTTACTTTTACACGGCTGAAACTGGTTTTTATCCAGAAATATGCCGTCTTGAAAAATTCTGTGAATGTTTGCCTTGTCCGCAATGACGCCAGTTAAGAAGGCATCTTCCATAGGATGATAAGGAACGTCGAGACTGGCTTCAAAAAGGGACCAAACGGAATCACCTGTTATGAAATAACACGGACCATTAGCGAAATCTGGATAAATGGTTTCGTTGTATGTCTCATATGACGTAAACCACTTACTGGAGGGTATTCTATTCGTGTGCACTCCTTTCATTATGCAGCCCACGATCGTCCTGGAAACGTTCGTGTTCTTGACGATGTCGATCACGTGATTCACATTTAGAACGATATCGTCATCTACTTTTGCCAAGAATTTCACACCAGGACAAAAACTGTTCACCCACTTTAGCATGGCTAAGGCTTTCAGAGTCAGATTTCTGTACGTGTCAAGGAATGTATACTGAACAATATCCTGAAATTTGTTATTTTCTTCAACAATTTTATTTTCTAATGCCCAATCACTTGGTGTGCCGAGAAGAAATAATACGTTGATTCCTTTCGATTTGGCGTAGCCACCCCACGTCTCGCGAATGGCAATTCGGGCATCGAAATGTGAAATGGCACTGAAAACAAATATAATCAATGTCAGCTTGTTCCCACGATCGCTACACACACTGGGGTGGTTAAGAATAAATTGATAGGGATGTGGATTAACGTTTTTTATCGATGAATGTGAAATATTAAGTATCCCTGGATTCGTAGGATGTTGAGCTGTTTCAATGCTGGATGTAGTATTGGATATGTAAGCGTCGAAATATCTACTGTTGGTTGGAGAAAACCTAAGGAATTCATCTTTAACTGAGTCCTTATGAGAGGTCATCGTTAGTGCCGATCCAGTGTAGTCATCTTCATTTCTTGTGGATGGAATCTTATTAAAAAGTGACGTCAGGTTTTCCACAACATTGAATTTCCATCTTCGAGGAAGCATTTCCCATTGTCTCAGAAGAAGCAACGCTAAAAAGACGCTGACAATGACCATGAACAGTAACAAACGGCAAGCACTCTTCGCACAAGAGTGTTTCTTCTGAAAATACCTGAAAGAAATGCAAAATGGATTGCTTTGGTTGGACACAATAACAAAACAGCGATATATATATATTAAATACTGTGGTTTTCTACTGATTTTGTGAGTAGAGAAATGATGACATCTAATGGGGGAGAGTTTCTAAACGTTTGCTGCAGCATATACTTATATGAAACAGACATTTAAATGTGGTATAAAGGGAAGTAAAAGAGTAAAAATTCAAACAGCTTAATTACTTTATCTCCATTAATGCGCGATCCCCTCCCCGACTACAGTGATCCTGCCATTATTCAATGCACCTCTACGACTCTTTAAGGATGGTCTGAACTTTACCGTGTCTATTCGGTTGCATATTCACAATGGTAAAATAGTTTCCCCAAGTCTGATGAATGAAGTGGGTGGGAAACCATGGAGATGGCGGACGATAGGAAAGATTTCCTGGATACTCATGATTAGTTTCTTCCTCGTAACAATGAGCAAGAAACCTGGTTTTTGCATGATAACAACGCAGAATGGTTTTCTACACTTTGAAACAGTTTCCAATTATCAACGAAGTGCATCTCGAAGGCGTCGCGATGCACTTGGAGAGGTGGGCCACGTCACGCTAGTGTTTGTAGAGTTTCGCTACGTACCTAACGATTATTTACGCATGGTTTTAGAAAATTAACTCTGACTAGTTTTTAAAAGAAAATAAAACAGAAAATTGTTCGAAGTTTTATTGTATTTATTTTCGTTGGTTTAAATAGAAAATTAAATGCTTAAAATCAAAGGCCTGAGTGATTAATGAGAAACATGGACTTGTTATTTCGACATCCACACCCTGCGCATTTCCTGCTCTAGCGAGAGGTTTCTTGCAAAAGAACCTGAAATCCTATAAAAATTTTGTCTACCATATTTTTAATCAACTCTCACAAACTCTAACTATAAGAAATATAAATGAATAGATATGATAAAAATTGAATTTTAACTTCGAAAGTTTCAATTCTGGGAATGCTATTCCTCTACCCGAGTTATGCGCATGACGCTTAAAGAAAGTAGAGCAATACGTTGCCTAAGCAAGCATCACCAGCCTTCTCTTTTGTATGTTGGTGATCTGAGCTGTACTGAGGCCCTTATCAACTATTTATTATTAATCATTGACTTAAGCGCATACATTAAAAAAAATACGGATGGGTATTCTTTTAAAGGTGTGTGTATTTTAGTTAACTTTATGATTTGTAAGTCGAAGAATTTTATGATAAAGTTCAATCAACTGAATGAGATTATAAGTGAAGGAATATGAGTCATAATCCTTGTGAAATAATGAGACAATAGAAAGGATTCCTTTCTGTTGTTTCAATAGAAAATAAACAATACTGTCACGACTATGGCTCTCTCATGTAATTAATAAGTTGGAATTTTTGAATCAAACAAAAACAGAAATATAAAAAAAAAAAATGGAAAGACGGATGTTATCAGATAATCACAAAAAAGTGCGTCATGAAACGAACTTCTCGAAAAACAGCTTACGATGTATGACTACAAAGAAACGAAACTGAACATCTGTAATATTAAACGAAGAGTATGAGAATCAATAAATGCTAGTAGCAAGGCTATGAGTGTAGTAAAACGATGTCTGTTAATTTGTGCGTGGGTGTGCGTGGGTGTGCGTGCGTGTGTGCGCGTGCCTGTTTAGTAAGTTCAAAAACATGAGTTGCTGAGAGGAAAACCCTTCCATCCCCGAATAAGACTGGTTACATTATGTTCGTATCAAAAGCCCTTATAAATGTTTATCTCATCCTATCCAGGGATCAAATATAATCTCTTTCTGTGATAAACTCCAAGTCTTTCTTGTAATATGCAAATAAGAACTATTCCTCCTCAGTATCCAATAAATTAAACTTTTTTTTCTCCCAAGGTTACGTTACTTCTAAGAATTTGCAAATCTGTCCAAGCTATTGAATACAGTTCTCACATTTGGAGTGATGCTCTAAGAACTCCCTAAAAACAGAACTCAGTGTAGAAAGAGAATAATTCGGTTGATTAAAGATCCGTCCTTCATCAATTCATTCACTCTAATCTTTTTTCACAGACTTAGGCTTCTCCTGCTTGTAAAACCTCAGTAGACAGTTTTCCATTCCAGAAAACGGTCCAATTTGGTCAAAGAATGTCCACAGTCGGCGAACAACGGAATATGTGAATCGAATTAACTCCTGGTATAGAAATAACTAAGTTATATGAAGCAAACAAACAAACAAAAAAAGTTACTTGACTTGAGAGGCTTCAGAGTCTAACAACTTATGGGAGAAGACAGACAGTTTCTTGTGTACTCCTCCTAGTATCGCTGTTAACAAAACAAATACGTTGCAGTTTGAATAACTTCCATCATTAAGGAGTTACTATTATTATTATTAAAATCGTTTGTAACAATATCATGGCTTCTGAACAGTAATTTTTAATCAAGCTGATGCTGCTATTAAATGCAAAAAATGATAACATATGTACGATCTTTTTCTAAGACTTTTCTCGACCGGTTTCCGAGTTAGTCGGTCTCTATAACGGACAAGCGGTTTATTTATTTTTATTTATTTTTTACCGGAAACTCGGGTTTTTCGTCCCGTAAACTCAAGAAAATCGACCGTAGAACCCACACTATTTCAGACATCAAAAATGTTGTGTTAGGGTTAGGGACTACGAGATGGCGGCACTTGCTGAGGCTGAGCCGTCTCTTCACTGCGGCTGCTTAAATTAGTGATAGCTTTGGGGCAAGTTATCTCTGATTGGCTACCAGTGGAGATTGAACTGCCCACTCAGTCTTCAAAAGGTTAGACAGGGTTAAAATGGCATCGTTTACTCTCTATACGGGAATAAAACAACCAAAATAACCCAATCTAAAAGAAAAGCATAATTAAAACTCGAGAACAGAACAAACAGCATAATTAGTAATCAAAAGCAAAAAAAAAAAAAAAAAGAGCTCTAAAATCATATAAAGATTAGCATAGGTAGTATTTCTGGAAAAATTCTCATGTTACTCCCTCTAAAATACACTATTACTTTAATGGCTAATATAGCCTACTTTTGTTTAGGAGTGCCCCTTTTTTTTTTTACAATGTCATTGGCTCTTTACTCAAATTCTAGGACATTACTGAAGTGTTATAAAACTAGTATATGCGGAATAAAATAGGAGAAAATGTGGGGGTAAACTTTACCCCCCCCTTTTAACAGCATATGAAGGCACATCGCAGGAAAGGAGACAGAAAACAACATTCAAAAGGTATGTCCAAAATTTCTCCTATTTTATTCCTCATATATTAGTTTTATAACACTTCAGCAATGCCCTAGAATTTGGGTCAAGAGCCAATGACATTGTAAAAAAAGGGGGCACTCCTAAACGAAAGTAGGCTATATTAGCCATTAAAATAATAATATAAATATTATCTTCGAGGGACATTGCAGTGGCTATTACAACTTATGCAACTAAGCAACATAGCCATTAATCTTAACCAAGCTACAGATTCGTTAGAGATGTCAAGAGGCTTCCTTATATAACGCTAATAGATTCACTTGAATACTGAATGAAGCATAAGAACATTAAAACACGCTTTTCAAAAAAAAAAAAAAACTATTTCTTATAGGGTCCTTTCTCAGCACATCTCCAGAAGGAAAAAATCAGGAATTGTGCATGACATGGTGCTACATCGGAAAAACAATAAATTATAAAAGTAAACACGAGAAATGCATGGAATACGAAGAATAGACGAATACAAAAAAAAATAGGCGAAAAAAAATGGAATTTTGCTTTTCGGACTACGAAATCTAAACATAATTTCAACGAGTAATCCGTTGCGAAAGGGACTCAGGATCTCAAAAAAAAATAATAATAATAATAAAAAATAATAATAATAATAAATAATATATATATATATATATATATATATATATATATATATATATATATATTATCCAGCTCCTCCTTTCACTCTAAAATCGAAAATTTCATTTTAATTTATTTAAAATATATTAAAATGTATTCACTTTATTTGAAATGTTAAAATAAATTTTAAATTTCATTCTATTTTATTAATTTAAAATTTACTTTGATTTTACTTATTTTGGCAAATGTTTCATTTTCTTAGCAGGATTAACTTAACATTTAAAAATATGATTTATAATAGCGTAAGCAACACGATATATCTTAGGCTGGTTGGACATATTCATATCTCTCTTACTTGAACCAGATTAATCTGAATGCTTCTGGCATCAGTCCACACACGCAAAAATGAATATCTAAATTGTGGAGTAACATAAAATTAACTACAGAGTCTAACAAACGCCACATATTCTCCCTGTATAAACTTTCAACATTTTCTAATGAGTCTGACTGTTTCTTGCAAGCAGTAATCCGCTTTATTTATTTGAAGAGTGATTACTACACAGGATATCGGATGGATATAAAGAAGAAACCAGGATCATGGTGCTGCTTGCGTCACTATAATAGCCATTGTTCATTACCCTACGAAGAAGAGAAGTACTTCGGAAAACTATTTGGCCACATTTAAAGGCCAGTTTTTGTAATTTCCAAAGCATAAATTATATTCAAATTCCACTCACCTCATCACTGTACCTACATATGATTAATGAAGCGTTGTTAACAATTTTCAGGTCTCTATGAAATGGGATACTGTACACGACTCTAGACAAAAAGAATTAATAAAGCGCACGATGACATTACACATATATTGGAAGCTAGGCCTAATGACGGGCACTGTGAATAGCTTTACAGCATGCATACAACTGGAAACTCATGAATAAGAGAGAAGAGATTAAACTTCCTGTGTACATGTTCGGTTGTGTAAAAATAAGCATTCGCTTTTAGCTGACAACGAGTACATCTCATACGAAATAACTACTTGTTCCCTGCTACGAAAAATAAATTTTCATGGAAGGGGGGGGGGAGTGGAAAACATTACACACAGCAAAATGTAATTTAAACTGCAATACAGAAAGTTTCCGGAATTTATTTATAAATAGTCTTATCTGGCTCGGCAAATTTTAGCCAGGATGCTGAATTTCAAATTTTATTAAAATTAGCGTGCCAAGAGTTGAGTTACTCGACATATACATGCGTACGGAAGAACAAACGGGCGAAACCAATCTAACGTTTTATAAATGCACCTAATAATACAACATTGTTATTATTTAAAACTTTTAAGCTCTTAACGGATAGCATTCCCCATAACCAGTGCTGTTTTGCATACTGAAAGGAACAAAATTCGTTGCGAATGATACTTCAAAGGTGAAGTTAAAGAGGTTCGTCCCACATCTCCCCACATGAATCCAAGATTTCTTTTAAAATCTCTCATGTTATGAAGTTATGCAATATAATCCACAGAGTTATTTTTTAAAAAATGCTGATGCCTTGAATAATAATTAAAAATAATAATAATCCATATTTTTATTTTAATTGCATAGGTATCTTTAAACCTTGACATGTCTCATAACAATGTCGGACAACTAAACTAATAAAATAATATTATTAATAATAATACCATAAAATTTTATTTGAGGAATAACATACAGAAACAATGTCATTTCTGAAAGTGTTCATGAACCCTATATCTATCAAAAATATACAATGATGATTGCAAAGCTATCCTTTAATATATAGTGCCTATGAAGAACTATTTAATTAGTTAAAAGCACGAAGAATATTTTTCGGCAGGTTAATTTAAAGCGTTCTTTTTTTTTTTTTCTTCTTTTTTTTTTTCTTCTTTTTTTTTTTTAACATACTGATATAGAATAAAATGACACCACAAGTTAACCTGACCGTAACTTGTTTTTTCAAAACTGCACGTAAATGATGAATTAGCATTCTCAATCGGATTAATGACGCAATTTTTGCTTCGCATGTGACGTCATATATTGTGTGTTCCGGAATGTTTCCTGAATGCATGCTCCGCTGGAGCATTAGACGTCACTTCTAATAGTCGCATAAGCTCAACACAAACAACCAAAGGAAGGCTACTAGCTATTACAGTATTAGGAAGTTATTTCTTCCCACTCCCCAAAAAACAATAATTACAGGTATCACGATTATAATGTAATGCTGTCGAACTCGCTTAATGTTTGTGCAGCACGCACGCCTTTGTTTTGGATTTATTTTGTTATTCTGATCTACTTGCTTGTAAAGATTACTGTTCCAGATTGTCATCAAAGACGACCATGAAACGTAGTTGAAAATTTCGTATAAACAATATACCCTAAATGAATCGTTCCGTTTGAAATATTTCCAGTGATTTAGTACCTTATGTTTCGATCTTTAATATTAAAAAATCGTTAAAATGTTAATGTTTACAAATTTTATTGTTATCGTTTATTTTAATATATAAATATATTTAATATCAATAATTGTTTTTTTAACTGTAATAACATTTTGTTTATCATAATACAGGTTATTTACATATATACAATAAAGCATACTAATACAATTTCTGTTCACTACAAAATGTAGTGTACAGTGATTTTTTTATATATAAATGTACATTTTTTTCCTGTATATATAGGAAAAAAATATCATAGCTTATTTTTATACAGCCTATATACATATACACAAATAATAATAATAATAATAATAATAATAATAATATTTTTTTTTCTTCCATATATATATATATATATTTTTTTTTTTTTTATTGATTGCTAAAATATTTATACATACAATAAACATCTTGTGTGACATTGCATCTTATAATTTTACAGAGTTCAGCACTAAGTGCTGCAATTCCTACATTGGATTTCAATTAAAATTTTTAATAATACTTTTTTGCCTTTATATTATGTGTTTACAACACATGTTCTTCTAATAATAACAATGAAGATTATATAGAATTTTTTGTATAATTTTTTTCTTTTTTTCTTTTCTTTTATTTTTTCTTAAGTTTGAGAAAGAATGATTATACATACAAATTTCTGCATTTGCTTATAAAGATTACTTGTAGATGAGTGAGGCAAGTTAATCCTACCTACTTCGAAGCTTGGGTTAGCTTTTATGAAGAGAGTGGGATTTAGCCTTCACTATTTGTGTTGTTGCTACTGTTTATGTATGGGATGTAGGCATTGGATGCTAGTGATTTGTGATGTGTATATTAGTGTTAATGGTTTCTTAACTTTGTTGGTATATTTTCCAGAGTTCGTTTTTTAATGTTCTGTAGTTATCTACGTGTTTTAACTTTCTTGGTAGGTTGTTGAGTTGCGTGGGTATCTGATGGGATCTCACAAAAGAACCGTATGAGTTGTTGAAGGGTGTGGGGATGTAGAGGGTTGTTGTAGGTCGTGTTATACGATATGTGTCTCTGTTGTTTCGATAGATGATGTTGAAGTAATTCCTTGTTAATGTCATGTAGTGTTTCAGGTTTTTAATGCTCAGAATTCTGTGTATCGCCATGTGCTTGTCGGATATTGGTTGTTGCGTGTAAGGTGTCCAGATCACTGTTGACACGATTTTCCTGTGTAGTGTTTCTAATTTTGTTAGGTGGCTGTTTGATGTATTTGTATAGACTGTTATTCCGTATCTGAGTAGGGATTCGCAGATACCGTGATATAGAAGTTTTTTGTGTTGGGTGGAATGATGTCTTTAACTTGGAAGAGTTTTGCTGCGATGATCCGGAGCTTGGTGTGTGTAGGTATTCTATATGTTTTGTCCATTTAAGGTGGGAATCTATATAGAGACCGAGGTATTTTGCGTGTGTTACAGGTTTGATTTCGGAACATTGGCAGGTATTTTTGTTGTTAATGCAGCGGTATGTGTGACAATGTATCGATAGTGATGCGGGGCGTATGATTCTTGGGTTGTGTATTATCAACATCTGTGTTTTGGTGCCGTTGATTAGAATTGCGTTTTGGTGGAAGTATGTTGTGATTTCGTTTAGGTCTTGTTGTTCTTTGCAGAGAGCTGTGTTAATGTCTGTGTGGATTGCTAGTAGTGCAGTGTCATCTGCGTATTGAAATATTTGACTTCTTATGGATATGTTATGAACATCGTTAATGTATATGTTGAATAGAGTGGGCGATAATATGGCATCTTGAGGTACACCGTGTTTTACTTGTATACTCCGACTGTGACATGTACCTATTTTTGTTACTTATGTTCTGTTTGAGAGATAGTTCTTGAACCATGTATGCAGTGTTCCTCTTATACCTATTGAGTATAGTTTGGTGAGTAGTATGTCATGTTCAAGTGTGTCAAATGCTTTGGTTAGGTCCAGCAGTATTAGAACGGCGTACTTGTTTTTGTCGAGAGCTTTGTTTATTGTGTCGGCGATGTCTTCTAATAAAGTAATGGTGTTTTTTGTTTTCTGAAAGCAGTATTGGTTTTATGAGATGATGTTGTACTTCTGTAAATAGTTCTGTAGTCTGATGTGTGTTCTTTTTTCTAGAATTTTTGAGATGATTGGTAATGTAGCTATTGGTCTATAGTTCAGAGTATCGTTTCTTTTGCCGTGTTTGTATATTGGCGTAATTACAGCAGTTTTTAGTTGTTGTGGAATAATGCCTGTGTCGAATATTATGTTCACGAGTTTCAAAAGTATTGGATTTATTTGTGCAAAGTGTGTTATAAGGTCTGTGAGTCTTATTTTGTCTATTCCTGGAGTGGTCTTTGGTTTTAGTTTTAGGAGTGCTTCTTTCAGTTCCTGTTTTGTTATGGGTGGAAAATACATCGTTTGTTGTTGACTTTGTGTTGGTAGTTTTTTGTTGATCGTTGGTAGTTTGTCTTTTTTGAGTTGTGTGGTGTTGTTTGTGAAAGCATGGTTGAATGAGACTACTAGTTCCTCTTGGTTTGTGTCCTGACCGAAGCTTTTTGCAATAAAATCTTGTGCTGAAGTTTTCTTTTTTCGGGTTACTAATTCGTTGAGTGTAGCCCATGTTTGCTTAATGTTGTTGTTATATTCCATGAATTTTTGGAAGTAGTAGCGTCTTTTTGCCATACAATTTTTGTTGTTAGTTGATTTCTTGTGTTTTTGTATAATGTTTGTAAATGTGTGTTACTGGGTGACTTTTTGAGTTTTTTCCATAGATTTTCATTTTCCGTAATAGTATTTAGTATGTCGTCATTTATCCATGGATTGTTATCTGTTTGTCGCCTCGTTTGTGTAGGTTTTGTTGCTTTTTTGTATATTTCTGTGAACTTTAGTTGAAAATTCTCGTATAATGTTACAGGATCGTTTATTTTAAGTAGGGAATTCCAGTCTGTATTTTTTACTTGGTTATCGACAACGATCTTTAGTATGATCGAGTTTTGTCGACTTTTGTGGTGGTGGGAGGGGGAATAGGAAACGTAATAAAACGAAGTTGAGACAAAGTAGTGATCGGCAATTTTTACGTTAATTACTGATGATGTATATGTATGGATGGGAGCCCGTATATTGATATGATCAATGCATGATTGTGTTAGTGAGTTATTGAGTATTTCTTCTCTTGTTGGGGAGTTAATAGGGTTTATGTTGTACTGACTTAGTATATCAAGATATGTGTTAGTGGTTGAAGAAGCGTGGTCAAGAGTATTTATGTTAATGGATGAGCCTGTGTGTTGTATGCGGTTCGATGCCACTTAGCCATGAAGAAAACTGACTGGATTATTATCTGGGGGTCTGTATATTGTGTTTATTGTGTATTTGATACTATTGTGACTATTTGTGAGTTCCAAAATTAGTGTTTCCGCATGTTCGAAGTGAGTTTGTTTTTCTGTCACTGCCATAATGCCACCTCCTCTTTTTTTGGTCTGGATAAGTTGTAGGTTTGGTAATTATTTATGTTGTATGCGTAAATTTCTGTGTCGTTTATTGCAACTTCGGTCAGTATTAGCGCATCTATGTTTATCATGGTATAATTGAGCTGTGTTATCAATGTAAGCCAGTGTTTTTTTATACTTCTTATGTTTGTGTGCATGATTGTGAAGTTGGTGTTGGTGGAAATGTTATCTGACCATTTCTTCAAAGAGTCAAAGACCTTGAAGTTTATGTTGTCTGACTGGATATGTTTGCCTATGTTTGAGATCTCCATTATATAGTTTTTAAATGATTTCTAATCTTATTCTTAAGGATGTAAAGTGTTAGTGTTTTATATTGGTAGGCTGTGTAAGTCGGATTCACTTGTAATTATGTATACTCGAGTGTTTTCATTCTTTCTCAAAAATATCTGGGAATTCTTTGTCCACAGGAACTTGTAGTTTTTCTCTGTTTTTGTCTTCCTTGCTTGGTATAGAAGATTTTTGAAGTATGGAGTCCAGTGTTCCGTTATATAGATTGGTGTTGGGAGTTTCTTATCAGTTAGGATCGTTGTTGTCGACCTTGTTTTCTTGCTTGCTGTAAGAATGGAGTCTCTCAGATTTCTGATGGTAAAACGAGCGATGATTGGTGGCGGTCTCTCTTTATTTTTTTGTGGGCCTCGGTTGATATAGGTGATATCTGTGGTTCCGATTTGAATTCCAATTTTGCTGCCGATCAGTTGCATTATGTTGCTTAAGTCTTCTGTATTTTCTTTCGTTATTCCCTCGATTTGAAGTTCTATTTTTCTTTCTTTTTGTAGCATGTGTTCCATTTGACACTTGGGGTGTGTTTACTTCTTTCCGCAATTCTTGATTTTCACTTTGGAGTGTTTCTTGCGTTTCTATCGCTACCGTTAATTTCGTCTTTATTTCTCGCACGGTTCCTAACATTTCTTCAGAGGTCTCGTTATTGAAGTGTATGTAATGTTCATACTCCTCGAATTTTTTGTTAATTTGTTCCATGTGTGCATTTAATAAGTCTTTCACCATGAGTTTAAATGAATCAAAGTTATCTATAATTTTAGGATCCGGAAGCGGCTTACCTTGATGTGCGTCGTTACTTTTCTTTGGTGTCTGGTCTTTGTTATTCGTTTTTTCACGGCACTGTTGACATCGCCATTCGGTCCGTTTCATAGCTCCTTTTGCTTTCTACGTGCTTTTTGAGATCCCTGAACAGTGGAAGTGTTGTTTTTTGTTACATCCGGAACACTGCGGGCCGTCCCCTTCATCACTTAATGGCTTATTGCATTTGTTACAGCTCATTTTGCTTGAACTTCGCTGTCTCGGTGACCTTTAGCCTTTCTTCCCGTTAGGGACTATAGTGCGACTTTTAAAATGGCGACGTCCTTTGTTCTTCGTTGGCTGGTGACTGCAGTACACTCTATGAACTTCCAACACTGAAAATTTGAATCTTACTTATCCGATTTTGGTAATTTGAACATCCCTGTCTTCAGCGTGACTAGTAGAGTTAAATAGTAGCACTTTCAAGTTAGAAACATGAGTTAATTAACACTTTAAACCTATAAAACCTGGAGCAGCGATACAGCGTACGTGCATCTGTCTGCCTACACAGCGCCCTCTGACGTTAGGCTCGTCAATTACGATTATAGCATTCGATGTTTCAGTTTTAAACCTTCAGGAACCACCCCACCCTCTTATATAGCTTGCAGAACACGAGCAATTTATTAAGCAATATTTATCTCTAACTAAAATAATACAAGATCAAAAGGTTTTAAACAACATTGGATAACATTTTTTAAAATAATCTTCATTGCCGCTTAATCGTTTCTTAACCAAAATTCTCCATAAGAAAATAGCAAGTGAAAAATTAAACAACAAAAATTCTCGTATTGAGCTACTGACAGCAATACACATAATTATTCTACATTTCAAAACAGGAATGAGAATTGCAGCACTTTCCAGTAGCTTTACTTTTCACTCCTTAAAAATGCACCAGAAGTTCTGCCGGAAGAAAAAGTGCGACTTTTCGTAATGTTCTGCTTAAAATACACAACTATATCACTATTTGAAAAATTAACCATGATTTATGTGCTGTCAATATCATAGAATAATTAACCGCAGTTCACTGAATAGTAACGCTAGGGAAGCTGCAATAATGATTGAAACTTCTGCTACAATAGAATTGCAGTGTTTATCTACAAAAAATAATGTTGGCTGGTCTTACTCAATTTCAGTGTCGGGGACATCTCTCTCTCTCTCTCTCTTGATGAGAAAACATCAAAGGGAGAATAACTAGTACATAAATGATGAGGAGTGTCCTCTCACTAGCGAGAAAAATAGTGGCAACTAGTTTTCTTTCCTTTTTTTTTTCACGTGAAAAAATAAAATCTTATTTACAGTGTATCAGTGCATAGTCTTCTTTGTACCGAAAGGCTAATCCTGAAGAGATTTATTTTTGTAAGGAGGTCAAAATTACAGGAATACACAGTTAAATGTTCGGCTATTTTCTACTTGTATCAGTGAAAGATTATTGATAAGTTCTATTGTATGATTTAGAAAGTTATATCGGCGATGGAGACTCGGTCGACTTGTGCTGAAAGAATACTCAATTGTATTGTTCATTTCCCTGAAGACCAGAAGAACAGCGTGCCAAGGAATACTCTCATAGAGGACGAATACACTATCTTCAGATTGGATCTAGCCAGCAGTTTTTCCTTAGCAGAGATCTTGAATAACGGTCCTCTTGCCTGTAATATTTCAGTTGTGATATTTGTATGAGTGAATTTATGCTCATTCTAATGAGATCTCTACCTTCGCCTAACATGGCACACATTGTTTTAGGCCGGCAATGTTACCACATTCCTGCAACTTTCTTTTCTAGTTGTATCAGTATATATATATATATATATATATATATATATATATATATATATATATATATAATTTTATATCCAGACTAAAAAAAAAGATAATATGTATACTGAAAATAATAATAAAAAAATAATAAATAAATCATTTTAGATACCACAGTGTATTTAATTAACTCCTCTAAACAGCAGACGATAAGTGGTAAATTGTAGCAGATATGTACAAAAACTTCTGTAAATAAGACTAAATAACTTTTTAATTAAGGAGATATAAATCAAAATTTTGCTAGGCAATTCGATACCCTTTAAGTTTAAAGAAACGTGTTTGGTGTTCAATTTTAGCATATAAAATACGTATATGATGCTCCGAATTATTCCTGAGAGAAATTTGATCTAATAAATGTTAGGACTAATATTTGCAATTAGTATTAGAACTAATATATTTGTTCAACTGTGAGAATTTAGTGCTAGAAAAGGAAAAAAGAAATACTTTGACTCACAGATTTACTCTGATTATGTGCTATACAGAACTATACTTGTAATATAACTAAGAGTCACAGCACTTAAAACCATGGTATCCTTACCAATAATCGGAAACATATCACTAGCGACATCTACTGCTCATAAAAGTGCAAATAAAATTTCCTTACAAATCCATGTCAATATTTGTTTATATAAAATGAAATCTTTTTTGTCTTCTGCTTACAGTTACAATGTCGTTTCAGCTATTTGTATCATTTTCTGTCCCGTATGACAAAATACATGAAGATCTCTACAAGAATGAAAATTAGATATAGCACTGTTTTCAATCCGTGGTTTATTTTGATCCCATATTTTAGCCAGTTCTTCTTCTAAATCTGTTAGTCGTGACTCGGTATCAATGGCGTCATCAACATTCGAAGCTGATGGAAATTCAGGAGTAGGTCTTCTTGTCTCCTTTTTTGAACCTAAAGTACAGTTGTCTAGATGGATGTGTTTAGCTTTTGTGGTTGTATCGAATGAAGTCTCTTGATGATTTCGCTCTTCTTGAGATTCAAAGACTTTGTCGTTTGCTCCTAGTTCATTTAGGTCACTGGAGTAGCCTACTTTCACCTCTTTCTCTTCGTATTCTGTGAGTGGATTAAAACTTCGATTTCCATATTGAATGCCAAACTGATTAATATTTTCAGAACCGTCTGTAGAATTTGGAAGATCCCTGTACCAACAGTTAGGCAAAATGAAAGTTAAAGCAGCTCCAACAAGAATTAGAACTCCTCCAACCGCCAGTGGGACAAAACGGATATTATCCTGAGCCTAAATAATAATAATAATAAATAATAATTAAAATAAATAAACAAAAACTATACATTACTAAACTTAAAAATTAGTTATTATTAATTAATAATAAGTTAATAAACAAATACGGGTTTACAATTTGAGACAAATAAACAAAAAACGTTATTTAATTTTACGATAGAAGCTAACTAAAATCTGATATTGTCTCTTAACCATGTATCTGCTCTCCGAGTGGTTGGTCTGTTTTGTGGTAAGAAAAATCCTGTTACTACCATGTGAGAGAGCGATGAACTAGTCTTCAGTGGCATCAGCTTTTAGAAAGGATCTTTCCGTGCTAAGGATTCCAACTCAAGTCTTTTCAACGAAGGATGGATGTCGCATCGTCTTTGTCACGGCGATATAGAAGCCTTGGCATCATTAAGAAGAATAATTCTCATATTTTTATTTACAAATGTTCAGGATGAGCGCGGTTGACCACTTTGCAGATGAACAGGTGATGCCCTTTCTCGCTCACACAATTCCCTAACATTTCTAGTAAAGTAAATAAATAAAAAAGCTGATTATCCGAGTTGTAGGAGATAAAAGTTATAGCATAACACCAGAAGACCCTGCTTATATCTGAAATAACTTGTAGCTCCGACAAGGATCTACGTTAAAATGTCTTCGAAATAACCTCATAATATCGTTTTAAGATCTGGAAAGCAGGGGACATCATGGTGGCTGTGATGGGAACCATTCTTGCAAAAGCAACTCAACATTACGAACTGTTGGTGTTCCTAATAAGATTTAAGTGTAAAGATCACATGAAAAGATTCCATTTTTTAGTTCAAGAAAAGTTCCTTTAAAAGTTACTCTGATTCTTGTGAATTTAGGTATATATATATATATATATATATATATATATATATATAAAAAAATATAAATCATCTAAAGCCTTTTATTCCCAAAGGGGATAAATTGAGCACCTTTAGACTAAGACAAAAATTCTTTACAGTTCCTTAATACAATGTACTTCAAAATGCTGAGGTATTTTAAATTCTGGTATTTTGGTATTAAAAGTTTTAGATAACTATATTAAGTGACTAGTTGAAAAATGATGACTTAATCATATTCATAAAAAAAAAAAAATCTGGAAAAATTTCGCTCTTCGGAAATTATGGGTACTACACAGTTATGTAATGGATCATGCGATGTTTTTAATACAAGGAATAATTTCGGAATTGAATATCTTCTTAAGAAGAACATCGATAAAACTTGTTCAATTTCATTATACCATTGCCGCTTACCAAAGCTGACATGTGGGGAGCTATCAAGGTAGCTAATCGGTACCAGAAGAGACATGAACCAAGTCCTTTTGCTCTGAAATAAAATAAAAAAAAAAAAGGAACAAAATTATTTCTAATGAGTGAGTGGTTGGAAAACTATACAGAAAATAAGCAAAAATAAATAAATACACAATCAAGAAATAATAATTATAATTAAAAGCATAAATTTTATATAAAATGAATTTTTTTTTAATGCAGCTTTATTAAGAAAGTATTTTTACTCTAGAATGTATGATTAACAAATTCGTCATATCTTTATGGCAGTACGCCTATTATGTGAAAGGTCAAGTTTCAAAGAACTTGTAGTATGCAGAGAGCACAATGTACCAAAATACATGAGCATTTTGTTGACTAAAGCAAGCAGAGTTTTTTAGGTACATAGGTATAGTCCTATTGGTATCTGAACATTATGGACAATGGAATGCTTCCTACAGTGGGACCACTGGTCATTTTCCATAGTTCCATGAAGGCAGCTCAGTATCTTGGTATTTTGGATAAGCAGGTGCTGCCTACACTGTATGGTTTTTATGGAACGTACCCTTGTTACTATCAAGACGACAATACCGCATGCCACAAAGCTGCGGCTGTTATCGAATGGTATGAAGAGATGGGTGTTAAACCACTGCCTTGGCCTGCACAGAGTCTTGACCTCAACCCCATCGAAAATCTGTGGGACGAATTGGAACGGCGACTGAGGTCCAGAGAAGCACATCCTCGATCTGTCGATGTTGATGGAGGAATGGAGACAAATGCCACCTGATATCTGCCGCATATTGGTGTAAAGCCTCCCTAAAAGGATGCAGAAGGTGATCAAAGCCAAAGGCGAACATACCCAATATTAGAGTATGTAAGTACTCATCGCCTGATGCCCTCTACACAACTTGATTAACTTATACTTAATCTCCATCTACATACCCAATGCCATCTATCACCTACTAATACTATTTAGGATGAATAGTTTTTTTTGTTTGTTTTTTAATGATACGCAAAAAAAAAATATTTTATTTGAAATTCAGACATTTTGAATATCAAATATTTTGATTTAAGTGATTTCTTTAAAGCAACTGAATTAAAGTCGCAAGGAACTAGTTGAAATAATAACAGGAAAATGAGACAGATTTTCACAGTATAGTGAAAATCACGAATTTGAAAGCCCGAATGATTAAGTTTAATCTTTTATTGGAGTCGCGGTACCTGAAATCAAATATTCGTTAGTCATTTCAAGGGAATCTTAAGCATCATTTTTCTAAAGCGTACGTTTGGGACTCTACGACGTGTTCTAAAAACAGATCGGTTAACAAAAGTTTAATTTTAAAATAATTTTGCTGAATTCAGTTAAGCAGTCGAGAATGCGATTCTTATTGTTGTTTGGCCTTACATATAATAACATTTAGCAGTGTTTGTGAAAAATCGCTGCCTTTCGTTGGTGTTTCGTATACAACTTATAGACTTTTCGATAACTTCTTCACTGTCAGCTTTGTCGTTTATTTCTCTATCTCTCTCTCTCTCTCTCTCTCTCTCTCTCTCTAACTATAACAGTTCTAGTAAAAATAAATATTTAATTTCTTGGATCTAAACAACGATATGAATGAATATATATTTAGCAACAGAAATCAAAAATCAAACTCATGAATGGTAGAATTTTGCAGACAGGAATCAAATCGCACATTCATAAATCTTTGATTCCTATGACTACTTCATAAATGAGTTGGATTCCTGTCTGAATTCATGTACATTCACGATGTTATATACTTCAAAAAAGGGAAAACTTCATTTGAATTTTATCAATATTTTAAAAATAAGTTAACACTGGTGTGGTTACCTGACACTTGTCGGGAAAGTCTTCACTGTAAACAAATAGCTTGAAGTTGTAGCAGATCTTACTAATGTTTTTCCAAACAAGGCAAATACAGACGGCAGAAGACTCAAATGGGATGTTTTCATTCCTATTAAAATAAAGGTAATTTTAAACTCTTATTGTGCTCTATAAAAAAGAATACTTCACCTTTACAGTCAACGTCAACAACGCAGGATTTCGTTTAACAGGACAATATTTACTTACCAGTGGTGTGATTTTGCATGAAATGGTACTCCACGGTCACAGACGCTATACATAGAACGCCGCCTAGTGTTAAGAACAAAGCTTGATACAACCTAGGTCCCATTCTGAAAAATTAACATTATAATTATACTAATATTATTATTATGGTTGTTTGTAGAGTCAATTCCTTATTATTAAAAAATACTATCAACCATTGAAATATATGCGTTTTTGTATAAATTTTTACCGATCAAAATAAGCAACGAGCTGAATTGTCGAAGGTTGCGTTTTAAGAATCTTGTCGTGATTCTTGACTGAGCTATTTGCCTGGAGATGAGCAACTGACAACGTTATACTGTATTGTAGAACTTTAGGTAGTTTAAAACTGGTAGTAAAGGGAAAAACTTTCGAAGATTTTTAACAGTAAAATTCTTTTGTTACATGACAACGCTCGTCACAACCGTATAATTAACTAACCATGCCAAATTAAACATCGTTATCATGGAGTGCATCTCCCCTACACTCAGTGACATTTACAGGTACAATTTTCACATTATGGAATTCTGAAATAAAAGGACAGTACGGTGCATGGACACAGACTGCTTTGTGAAACAGATAAAGTCCTTATTTGATCTTTAACTTCACACTCATTTCAGTAAATAAAACGAATTTGCATAAAATAAATAAATATTTGTGAGTTATTAGTAGTGACTTATCTGCGATTCATTTGATTTTATAACTTAGAAAGTCGAATTATTTTTTACATTTTATATTCCTCAGGGATATGAAAAAGTAATGGTAATATTATTGTAAATATTATATTATAAGATTGTAATTTAATCTTT
Source organism: Typopeltis vanoorti (assembly GCF_054136105.1). Classification (NCBI taxonomy): domain Eukaryota; kingdom Metazoa; phylum Arthropoda; class Arachnida; order Uropygi; family Thelyphonidae; genus Typopeltis; species Typopeltis vanoorti. Next base: position 83,649,845 of record NC_143568.1, read on the forward strand.
AGTTCTTTTTCTCTATCTACCGCCATTTTGTGTTCTTAATCCTAACTGGTAACATAGTCTAAAATAATGAAATTCTGCTGTTGATTTTTCTTAGTTGCACACACACACACACACACACACACACACACACACACACACACACACACACACACACACACACACACACACACACACACACACACACACACACACACACACAAAATCAAACCTAGAATTTAAAAACTCAAGTTCCTAAAGAAGAAAGACAATATTCTACTTGGTGGCTCTACTTATTTGCTCCAAAATGATTAATATAATTATAAGTTTTCAATTTAAATTAACCTAAAGATATTTCTTTATCGAAAAAAACTAAGAAATGCTATTTAAAGAACAAAAGAATTAAAGATTGAATTTAGAGCAATTTGTGTTTATCTCTTTGTGTAAGGTTTTCGATACGGGTTCGCCCACATATCCCCTGAAGAAAGGCTATCGTGTACTGGAGAAATCCACAGTTTTTAAAATGAGAAGTTTTATTAAATGATTTATTATTTTTGTTGTTATTAATTAATGTAAATCGTGGGAATGTTTAGCCTTCGAAATGGTGTTTTTAATGTTTACATCATAGTATACAGAATCAGCTCTACTGGTTTGTTAATTCTTAATTATGTGGATTATGAAATTAATTGCTGTAACCATGAAGATAAATTGTTTTTTTAATGTGTTATTAATTGGTTTTCGTTGAACAAATCATTGATACAGAACGATATTTTCCAGTCTTCAGATGTTAGTGTTGAATTTCTGGCTAGGACACGTATATTTCCTTTCATTGTGTCCACCGGAATGATTTTCATTAGAAAACCTGTCATTGAAAATATGTCAATATAACGTATATATATATATATATATATTATTAGTCATAATTTACTGTAGAAAACGTATATAAAAATGAATTTAAATGACTCTATACCGAGAAAGAAAAGTTTAATGTTAAGATACGAGACTAGTTTCGTTCAAATTCAACTTCTTCAGGTATCACAGGCAAAGAATTAAATAAAAAATAACAGAGACATGATAAAATACATTAACAGATCTAGTATAATTTTAAATGTACTTGTGTGTTTATACTAGATCTGTTGATGTATCATGTCTCTGTTATTTTTTATTTAATTCTTTGCTTGTGATACCTGAAGAAGTTGAATTTCAACGAAACTAGTCGTATCTTAACATCAAACTTTTCATTCTCGGTATAGAGTCATTTAAATTCATATATATATATAATATTCTTATTGTCAAATTAGTATTCACATTATTAAAACCAAATCACTTTGAATAAATTACTTACCTATGGATGACGAAATAGATCAGGATTGCCATCCCTAACTCCATTAGGCCTCTAACAAACATACTTGCATAATGATCCTCTTTCAAGGCTGGGACTTCGTCTACAACAATCTGTGATACAAGAGCAATCATGAACCTACAGGGGAACAAAATACATCTAACAGACCGTAAAGTAAAACTACGAGGGGGGGGGGACTGAAAAGTTCTGATAAATATGTAGAAGAAAAATAGATCACTCTGTGCAACAAGAGAAAGACTTTTTTTCATGATAGCAAATGGTGCAGCAGCATTGTAACAAATACAGGGTGGCCATAAAATAACTTTCCCTCTTTGGAGGCGTTTGTAGCTAAAACCAATAAACGGAATGAGACCAAATTTTATATTGAGACTTTTGAAGACATGGGGAGATTATTTCGGCGAAAAAAAGATTTAGTACCAAACGTCTCGGATAGGGGAAAATTTGGCGCTGGCGGAGCTGAAAGCAGTCAAATATTTGCAGTAAACGCAAGTAAAAAGGATTATGCAAATTTTACTGTGCGTACGTGACAGCAGCTCCACCAATTCCACTTAAAAAGGGATTGGGAACGTTCAGGCAGTTATTCGAATGACTGTCGGATTATCAGTCAGTTCTATCCGACGCCATGGCCGCCTCGATCCCCGGACATCACTCCATGTGACTTTTGACTGTGGGAGTATTTGAAATCCGTTGCGTATGTTGGTGGCGTTCCCAACTTGCATGGCTTGAAAGAGAACATAAAACGGGCTGTTATGAACATCCAGTCCGACTCCTTACACTCAGCTCTAGATCATGTCGCACACCAGATGCAATTAGTTGTACACAAGAAAGGTCAGCACATTGAAAATCGTGTATGTGGTCAAGAGGACCCCCATTCTGATGAATAAAATAATATTTCCTGAGTTCAATCACTACATTTATTTCTGTGTCTCTCGCAAGTTGTTGTTTGAGTTTAATTATTATTATTCGTATTATCATTGTAAAGCGCCACATATCCAGCTGGAATGTAGCGCATACACCGTCGAAATGTTATTATTCCATTTTATCTGCTTTTAATGTAATTATCCGCTTATTTTCAGCTCCGCCAGAGCCAAAGTTTTGTCTATCGGCTATTTTTGGTACTAAAATTTTTCCGCGGAAATCATCTCCTCGTGCCTTCAAAAGTCTCAATATAAAATTTGGTCTCATTCCGTTTATTGGTTTTAGCTACAGCTGCCTCCAGAGAGGGAAAGTATTTTATGGCCACCCTGTATATAACACTTTGTGAGGAATAATGTGCAAGTTACATGATTCTACCTCAATTAATTCAAGGTGATGATCACAACTTTTCAGCACATCTTAAAATTAAAACACTCGCAATAATAACTTAGGATTAAAAGAGGGAAAAATCTCGCTTTAGAGAGTGATTACTTTTTGTGAATACAGAATGTGGGAAGGTCATGGTGACGTAATGTAGACAACTATAAGAAATACTCATTCTCAATTATATATTTTCCATATTAAAGCTCTGATTATGTAGATGAATAAAAAAAGTCAAAAGTTAAAACTAGACCTTTAAAACCTGTTTAAAAGTAATAGACGCATATGCACTGAGAGAGTGACATACTCCTATAACAAAAATTATAAAAGCTATGGCACTAAGACAGTTACTAAGGGCGCAAATGTCAGAAGGGCGCCAGTGACAGAATATTTTACCAACTATCGGAATTGACGCACTGAAAAAGGCGCGTAGCTACGAATTTGCGAAGGGCACCAAAAAGCCACACTACTGGTTATCCTAGGTTTATGAAGTTTGCTACTTGTTCTATTTGTTTTCCGTTTAGGGTGGCTGAGATGGTAGTTCTGTTCCTCCCTATTTTCATCACATTTGTCTTTTGTATATTTATTGTCATGTCATATGTTTGACAAGTTTCGTTTAGCTTGTTGATCAACTTTTGTAGTTCATTGCAAGAAGGACGAGATCATCTGCATATTTGATATTATTTATGTTTAAACCATTATCATTGATTCCAGGCTCATTATCTATTGCCTTCTTTACAACTTCTAGATATATGTTGAATAGGCATGGGGATAATGGGCATCCTTGCATTACTCCTTTTTGGATCTCTATGGGTTCTGTTGTGAGTGTGTCCTTTTTTAATTATTGCATTTGTCTTAGAGTAATATTTTATCAGATACTGTATTATATATTCGTCTATTACTTTTTCTAGTAGAATTTAAAGAAGGGGTTTCTCTGTTGATGCTATCGAAAGCTTGTTTAAAGTCCACAAAACAACAATATAGTTCTTTATGGTCTTCCCAGCTGAACTCTGCTAGTTGGTGGAATGTGAAAATTTGGTCTATTGTTGAATAGTTTCCTCGAAAACCAGCTTGTTCTATGCCTATCATTTCTTCGTGGGTGTTTTTTAATCTACTTTGTATAATTCTTACGAATATTTTATAGGTGTGGGAGAGTAAATTGATTGGTCTGTAATTTCTGCAGTCTCTTTTGTCTCGTTTCTTGTATATTGGGGTGATCTTTCCAGTTCTTTAGTCATCTGAGATCTCTCCTCTTTGTAGTATTTTATTGAATAGGGTTGTTAAATATTCTATTGATACGCTGCCTCAATATGACCACAGTTCAGTAGGGATAGTATCAATGCCTGGTGCTTTATTGTTTTTCATCAGTTTTATTGCGTATTTAACCTCTTCTTGTAAAATTTTTGGGTGGTCATTATTTTCTTCTATTGTTGGCATTGTAGTTTTGTTTCCTTGGTGGAAGATAGTCTTAAAATGGTTTGACCAGATTTTTCTTATATCGTCAATATTCCCGGTTTCAGTCATCTTTTTGTTTATCGTTGTTACTGCTTTTGTTGAGAATTCCTTTGTAATTTTTCTTACAGTGTCATGGAAGACTTTTAGGTTGTTTTGTTGGTATGCTTCTTGGAATTTCTTACCTTTTTCGTCTAACCATTTTCTTTTGCTTTTTTGCATATGTTATCAACTTTATTTTTTAGTGTTCTGTATTTTTCTCTATTCTTCATATACCTTGGATCAAAACTAACAGAACCAATAGATGAACTCAAAAATCAAACACAGAATAGCGATAGGATGGACCACCATGGTAAAATTACAGAAAATCTGGAAAACAAACAAGATATCTAAGCAAGCCAAAATCAAACTATATGAAGCAATAATTATACCAACAGTCATCTATGGAGCAGAAGCGTGGACAGTTAAGAAAAGAGAGGAGAAAAAGCTGCTGGCATTTGAAATGAAATGCTTAAGAAAAATAAATAGAACAAGTTGGATAGAAAAGAAAACAAACATCACAGTCAGACAAGAATTATTGTAAAAAAGACAATAATAGAAAAAAAATAGAAAACAACAACTGAGATGGTTTGGCCACACTGTACGCAGACAGACTTCCTAATGTCCTAATCAATACTTTTCCGACTGAAAAAAGAAGACCCGGAAGACCAAGAATTACCTGACTGAAATTAATAAAGAACATCTCGGAATGCAGAACATATAAGGAACTTTTTCGAACAGCAAGGAATAGAGAAGACTGGAAGATCCTGCTCAAGAGAAGACTCAACCAGTCTTAGATGGAAGAGAAGAAGACTGGTTATTGGTAGTGTATATTTTTTTTCACACAGTATTTCACACATTTTCAGTCTGTACACTAGTGCTGACTGAAATAAAAATTGAGATGTTTCAATTAACATATCAATATTTTGTAAGTGCTCCTTTGATCCGATTATATTTGTCAATCTTCTAGAAATATTTTTCGCACTAATCGAAAATATCAGTCATTCGGTGTACCAGTGACGGGTGAATGGGCTGGCCTACATCTGCCATTCCAGTTCGTCTCCAAGGTGATTTATTTAGTTGAGATTGGCTCTCTGCAAATTTTTCAAGTTATTCTCCTTAAACCATGTTGAAATAGCTTCTATTATATGACATGAAGCATTGTCCTTAGAGAACATGGGTTTTTTTTGCAAAACTGCTACAGTGTTTGAGCCCATAATAGCTCCAGAGCATTTAATGCTCAACAAACTTGAAAATTGCAATGATTTGCTCATGCTTAAGGCATTTTACAAGGTACTCATAGTCGCCCTTGAGATCGGAAAATACAGTAGATTAATTCGTCCATCCAGATCACAGAATTCAAAAATTCTATTCTGATATACTCTATGGACTAATGTAATCTACATTGTTGAATGAAGAGGCTGATATTTGGTTTATATGCAGATCTGTAGAAACTGGGACTATGCAGCAGTTTATGTAGTGTTCTGCAACTAACTTCGACCTCTAGAGGGTCTTTGAACACCTGGTGGATCGTTTCGCATTAAAGTGTCGAGATTTTCAAGTCACTCCTCTCAGTATGCCTAGTTCCTTTGGGTTAGCATACCTGGTCTTCCTGTTTTATTATTATTATTATTATCATTATTATTGTTATTATTATTATTTAGCTGAGGTGGCGCTGTTACATTTCCATCCGCTGATAAAATTACCGACAGCTGATTCTGACTAATTCTATCTTTTGTTACTGTCATGAACTGTAGTTGCCGATACGATACGGCATCCTTTGATAGCAACTCTGTCGATGTCCATAAATTTTTCACGATGTCATCAGCAGTATACAGATACAGAATCGACTCATATGGGTACACCTAATATAACAGTATGCAGCAGACTTACACTTCCTACGATTGTAGGGAGTATAAGGAATATTCAATAAGGAAAACTCCTGGAAAAAATAATCAATTATTTCTTCTCCTTATGACTGATTACAAAAAAAAAGTAATTGTTACTAGATATCTGATATTTGATACTAGAAATTTGATATACTAGATATCAAATTTGGAAATATTAAATTCAATTTTTTTTTCTTCTTCTTCATGCAGACTATATAAACTTTTAAATAAATCTTCCAAACTATTGAAATAAACTAAATAACTACTGCAAGAATGTAATGTGAAAATCAACAATATAAATACAAAAATTGCTATAATAAATAGAGAAAAAATATGAACTACGTTTACAATGGTGAATTGCAGAATTTTTTTTTTTTCAACGTTTCCAACCAAATGGTGCAAGTTTATTTCTTTATTTTTAGCCAAATACGAGTTTGGTTTATCTTAGTGTTTAGCTGCTTGAGGTTCTGGTACCTGACTTTTTCTTGTAGGGAGCCATTAGGAGAAGAAAGTAGTTAAAGTTACAAAATTAAAGAATATTTTGTAACTTATTGTGCATATTAGCATTGTGAGGTAAGAGTTAAATACTCCGAAATCTAGAGACAGAACATGGATATTTATCAAGCCATTCCATGCCTACAGTAAGTGTATGGGGAAAGGGGGGGAGATCTCACACTGGGTAATGGAATTCATCTCCAAATCAAAGATATTCACAGAGATACTTAGTCGACCCGGTTTTAGTTAATTTTTTAATATTCTTCTTTCTCCGAGACCATAAAATGTTCTCTCACTCTCCAGCTTTAACAACCATTGTCCTACCTGCCAATTACCTTGAATAAACAAAGAGTTAGGGGTTTGAACCTGAAATTACCAAAACAACTCACTACTGTTGTTTTAAATTTAATAATAATAATAATAACAATAATGCTTGGACAGACCATTCATAAATGGCTTTGCTTGTCTTAAAGAAACTTATTAACAATAAATAAATCTAATCGTAATGAACTATAAATGAAAATATCTGGTGGGTTTAAAGCAGTCCGAAATTTTGAAAAATTTTGATATTCTTTTTGTTTCGAACTTGAAAACTAAACATCTATAGGATTAATGCGCTAATCAACTAACCTCTAACTAACTTGAAGAATAGCGACCAACTAGTGTCCACCCTTAACCAATCACAGAATAGCTGGACGAAGAATATTTATTGATTTTAATTGAAACCTGGGGCTGAGAGTATTGCAGAACACTGCCATCATCTCGTGGTCCCTAACTCTAACACTATATATTATCGTTGGGAATAGAGTAAATCCTAATTGATTTTCTTGCGATTGCGAATGAAAATTCCCTTTTACCTTCGTCAGAGATCGAGAAACTCGAAAACGATCGACAAAAGACTTAGAAAAAATGTGTGTGGTCAGCGACTGGAGTTGAACTCAGAACAATCTTCCTTCGGGTGGTCTAGAGCCAGAGCAAATGCCATTCCTACAGAGGCTATTAGGACTAATCTTCTTTTCTACATATGACTTAACAGATTTTTCCCCACATTCCGTGTAATTTTATATTAATTTCGAAAGTAAAAAAGGTTGAAAAACATCTATGAATGAAACAATAACGTGAATGCATTTAACGTGTAAGTGCAACGATGCGAGCCATTTTAAGTGTTATAGTTAATTCAGTATAGCAAAATACATACATAAAAATGTTTAATCATTAGCTAATAGTATGTACCAAATGTAGTATTGAATAAAAGTATTTCGTCTTAGCTTGGATGAAGTCAGTACACTTTCCAGACTGTGGCGTTCTCTTATGATATTTTCTGACGATTTCATCACATGAGAAGCTCTTGGGGCTCGGAGATGGAAATTGTGGAGTAATGTTATGTTGTTGAATTTTGCAATTCGCTGTAATTCGGCAGTGGCAATCATCTCTTTGCGATTAGAAAGTAGCCAAGGGAGAGATTGGGGTAGTAACCTGAAAATAAATAATCCAGCTTGTAATCCCTGTACGTATTCCTCAAGTTAAATAACAGTAGTATAATTTCTAAGATAAATCCATATACATTTCAAAAAAGTATACTTAAAAATGCAATTTTTAATGCTTCTATTTAAAAGCTTATCTCATATGCTGAATGATATTAAATAAAATTACTACAAATAATGTAGTACACTTCGCCAGCCGGCCTGGCTGGCCGAGTGGTTAGCGTATCTGCTCTCCAGCCAAAAGGCAGCGGGTTCGAATCCCGCCGTGGGCATGGATGTTTGTGTTTGTAGAAATACCAGTGGTGGTGGTCGGCAGTAGATGGCGTTGGTGTAGTTGCGGTCAGTTGGTGGATCGAGCAGTGGAGACAGAGTTGTAGAGCAGGTGCCTTCGCTCGATGAGTCCTTGGACTGACTCCCTGGGGGTGTCAAATAATAATAATAATAATTTGAAAACACAGAAAATAAACTAAACTAATGATTAATTTAGGAGCACCAGCGCACATATTACGTCATACAGTTCTTGATAAGATCATTTTGTTCTAACTTAGATCTGATTTTGTTTTCCTCCCTAACCATAATTTTTGTATCCTTAATTTTAAGATAAAGTGGTTTGCCTTATGTGTAAATGCATATTTTTGTGTGTAAACTGCTCGTGTTCGTCTGGTTGATGGATGGAACACCAGAGTTCCCAGAAGGAAAAACCTGTATGAGGAGTGGCTCACTCGCCTTATTGAAAGTCCCGATAATGGTTCTTTGTGCCCTAGATGGGATTCTATCCTGTCATAATCTTCGATACTGTAGCTCGTGATATACCTACGATTTCTGCCGTTTGGGTTACGGCAGCTCCTGCAAGCCGCGTTCCAATGGGCGCACCTTTTGTGACCATTGGAACGCTTTAAGAATTCTCTTGAGAAAATCAGATTAGTCCTCTTAATATCTTTATAAGGATTTCTTAACAAAGGATAGAATATGCTACTGTGCTATCACTCCATTTTTTGAAAGAGGTTACTGAGGTCTGAAATTTTGGACACTAAGTGCACAGCAACAATCACAGAGACAACGTCATCAGCGATGTGAGATGCAGAATGATATCGGCTATCACAAAGCAGTGTCATAGTCGATGTTGAATTACCTATTGTACAGTTGGTGTGCAAAATGTCAGATCTCAGTGACCTCCAAAAAAAGATATCATCATTGGGGGTGCGTCTTGCAGGAGCTGTTAACCAAAACGGCACGAGTCACATTTTGGAAGATTATGACAAGGTATGAAAATGGACAAGGCGTTGTCTCCAATCAGTTCTCCAAATGTTCGATTATGTTTTCCACCTGCAACATCACTGGCACCGTTGGGAGATATTTTGCAGAATGAATGGTCACAATTTCCATTATCTTGTATACATAAATTCGTTTGTTATCATCACGTATTAATTTTGTGTATTTCAACAAAACGCAAGTAATATATGATGATTGTAAAGATAGGGGTTTAACTCTATGTGTGATCTATTAGGTAGATGTACATGACTTGTATCAGTCTATTCCACGGAATAGGCTGATGAATTCCATCGAATTCATGGTGTTCTAACAGTCCGAAGTTTTCGTACAGCTTATTAATAAAAAATCTCCAAAAAAATTGTAGGTGTATCCATTATTTTGATACCCCCCCTCTATATTAACTGTTTTCCATTAGCATTTTTTGAATAGCTTGTTTGCGGTTTCATTTACTACAATTTGTAGTAAATGAAACTGTAAAAGAATTAAACAATTACATATATGCCATTTACACTTACTCGGTGCGATACTGATAAGTATTCAATATCTTAATTCGGGCCCTCTGCAATTGGAAGATCTCTATCATGGCCTATAATGTGTAGCTGTCGGCTGTAAGACCTTAGTTTTCTTGCCAAGGTACTACTTTGTTTAAGATTTCGAGATTTTCATGCCCTTAAAACATTCCACCGCAGATTTTAGCTCCTAGATTACGTTCTGATATTTTTACAATCAGTCAGTCAGTCGCCAAATCTTGGTTCTACCTTAGACAACGATCCTTAATACCTTGTATCAATTTCTTCTACTCAATGTACAGGCCATGGCATAAAATAATTGATATTACCACAGTAACTGAATTAGTTTATTTTCATCACGTAATATTTTTGTGTATTTCAACAAAACGCAAGTAACATATGATGATTATAAAGACAGGGTTTAACTATACGAGTTAAACTCGTATGTGTGATCCTGTACTGTATGTATGATCCTTTGCCAGTAGTGGGTAGATCCTGAAAATAAAATAATCACCCAACATGAACATTTTGTTAAATCCATTTTTGTTTTTTTTCTACTACTGTAGAAATTGCCGAATAAAAATATTTTGCCTTAGTCATCTACGTTACATACGCATTTTCCCAATACTAGCACTAATATACTTACTTTATAATTTCATTTTTATTCCTTATAATTAACTATAATTAATATACATACCAGACCATACTGAAAATTTCACAATGTAGCTCAACTTGGCGTGTGTACCATGGTGCTAGGTCCCCTGAAGAAAGTTTACTAGTGTTCAACTAGAGACAATTTTTCTAAGCCTTGTTCGACCGATTCCTGAGTCAGTCAATCTCTGGCATGAGCCATTGGCGTTTTTCTTTAAGAAACTCTGATTTTTCATCCCTTAAACTCAAGAAAATTGACCTTAGAACACACACACACACGATTTCAGACAATAAATACAGTATTAAATCAGGGACCACGAGATGGCGGCACTTGTCACTCGCCTCTCTTTGGGGATGCTGTTTAAAAATTCTCTTTGGGGATGCTGTTTAAAATCAGCGATAGCCTTGGGCCAGCTATCTCTGATTAGCCACCAGTGGATATTAACTGTTTAGTCAATTTCCAAAAGTTAGATAGACTAAAAGAGCCACTTCTACTCCCTATAAGATAATAAAGGAACAAAATAAGACAATAAAAGGGATTAGTGGAGTTTTTAAGATTCGATCTAAGTAAGCAGTAACCGTGCACACTACTAGGTCCTAAAACCTGTCATATGAGATCGATATTTTTTTTTTAAATCGCTTTAAGAATTCTGTTGAGAAGATCAGAGAAAATCAGATTAGTCCTCTTAATATCTTTATAAGGATTTCTTAACAAAGGATAGAATATGCTACCGTGTTATCACCCCATTGTAGTGTCCAGTTTCATCTTTAGTTGTCCACAGAATGTTGGGATGGATCTTTTAATCCTGTAAGCTATCCACTAATCTAGAAACAAATCAAGTTTAAATTTGCAGTTTTGCTTACGATAGTACTTTACACAACTACTTTTTTTTTCTTTCAAACATTTTGCAATATATAGGTTTCAGTTTCCATTATGGAAGATGACTTAGTCGACTCTCCAACCGAAATACTTTTCATCCAATATGCAACTGAAAGTTAACGTTTGGATGTTTCAAATTAATGATGAGACTGCTATGATCATAAATCCTAGTGTAACTTTAAACAGTTAGTGTTTCTCAGGTATCATTTATGATCTCTGCTACTGTATCTCCTGTTTATTTTCAGAATACAAATTTCTTTCTTTTTTTTTTATGTGGCTTTCACTTGTGACAGACTTTTTTAAATAAACCTGTACTACAATCGTACCGTGGGTAGGCTCTAATAAATTATTTAATAAATTATTCGAATATTTATAATATACCATACAGAAGAGTATATTAAATTATAAATTCTGAATTACCAGAAGTATCCAATAGAAACAATTGCTGGTGCAGACACAGCGAGTTGAATGTATCTCCATTTTTTTATTAACCAAGCAAGGATAGATAGCGAAAGAATAGCAAAAGCTCGAAATGCTGCTATTATTACTGCAATCTTCACATGGTAAGCAGTTGCAAGGGTTTCCACAAGTAGGATAAAAGAAAGACCTTGGATGCTCTGAAAAAATAGAAAATTATAAGATTCCAGTTATTTAATAATGAATATAAAATTTCAAATTACATTTCATAATTATTCTTAATTACCTTTCAACATTTGGTGCTTATATTGTTCTTATCTGGCATCTGGACTATGAAATCTGAGATGAAATTAGCTTATAATGCTATTTCATATAATACGACATTCTTCCGAAAAGCTATCAATGACAGTCATTAACAAAGTCTTTAAATCCACCCCCATAAGGTGAAAAATTTTGATAGGATTTACCCAAAAGGAGAATTCATTAAATCGACCATAGAACTCACTAATTCAGACAATAATATGTATAGAGTTAATGTTAGCGAAAACGAGATGGCGGAAGTATCTGCCGTACTGTCCATCCCGGATGCCAATTAAAAATCTCTGATTGACTAAGGTGGATATTGTCTGCCTCTAGGTCTTAAAGTTAGTTCGGACTAATAAGGAATAATGGCATTTATACTCATTTTCGCTATAAAGATAGAAGCTTCCTTTAATTAGCAATTGCTTAGGTTTTATCGCCATAATGTTGTTTACTTTTGCCTACTATTATCTTCCATCGGAAGCCTATACTACTGCTTACAATTTTTCATTACATATGTACAATGGTAGATAGGTAATGGTACTCAAAAGTGAAAAACTACAGTGAAAATTAAGATTTTGATATAAGCTATGGTGCCAATAGTAAAACCTAAGAAATTCAAACAATATCAAAATCTTACCATTGGCCCATATACTACTATGTCAGCATTTAGGATACTTTTTTATGTGTTTCTAACAATTATTTTCCATGAAAATAATTCCCATATAGTTTTAATTTACGCAGTACTGACTTGAATTCCGCCAGTAATACTTGTCTTCATGATCGATACGTCACATATGAGTCTATTCTATCCTACAGATGCTCAGTCGGAGCTCTCAACTTGCCAGTCTATTAGAAGCATATTGCTATTCTCAAATCGCATCATGATAAACAGGAAACAGTAACTTGCTCGAAGAGGTATATAACTTTACATCAAAAGTGCCATCATCCAGAAAGTGGCGAAACGTTTTTTCATACATCGCATAATCAACAAACTTATTCCACACCATGAGAAATACTCCTAAACCACCATATTGTACAGTTGTAAACATGTACTGTGCTCATAGCATTGGCGGCTTTCTCCAGATACTCGTACGTGGTATCCCATTCAGTGAAAACATAGTAGTGAGGTTCATCATTCCAAATTATCCACTTCTCGTTCAGATTCAACGTTTTGACAATGAAGGCACACTTCAGCTATCAATAAGCATGAACATTTGCTATTTTCGAAGTCATTCATTTATACACTGCGTTCCGTTTCAGTTGAGACTGAAGGTAGTGTTTATTGAGCTCTATATTTATCTTTTTTTAACATCATAAATTGCATATTTTTGGTTGCTACTATTTGCATGCTCTTTCATGAGAGAGAAAAAGAGACCCTTCTCTGCAGTTATGTATATATATATATATATATCCTGCGCAGCTCTGTAAAAATTAAGTTTGCTTCCATGGCCTACGTCGCTAGAAGGAAGACCATTATATGTTTGATTCTAGTCGTCGACTCAGATGAATTTTTTTTTCAATGCCTTTCTTCTGCTAGTTATCGAGTTAGTCGATTCTTTGAAAGGAAAAGTAGTTTTTTTCCCTAAAACGCCAGCTTGGAACCCAATAATTCCAAAAATTAAACCGTATAACTCATTATGTTAGGCATAATATGTACTTGCGATAATATGATTTTCGAGCCATCTTTACGCATTCCTAGAAAAGCTTTGATTCATCGATATCCTTAAGTTCAAGTATCGCAGAAGTTTGTGTTAACTTACATAATAACATTTGATAACCAACTACTGGAATTTTTGTCTGTGGTGTTTTTAGCACGATCCAAGTTGGCAGATCTTTGGCAAAAGAAAATAGGGCGTAAAGATGGCTCGAAAATCATCGATAGGCATGGGTTCAGCTTTTAGTGATAGATCTCCACGTTTTCTACCATTGAGGAATTAAAGGTAAGTTAGAGGATTTACATAAACACACACATATATATTTCAAATGTATTATTCTCCATAGATTAATTGGCATACCTTTGAGCCGAAAACTATTATTTGGCATCGTGTTTTTCACGTTTCAAATCTTTTATGCTATATATTAAAGCATACATTTTAATATATATATGTACTCTTTTTGATCTGAGGCTAAGTTTTGTGCCTGATGCCTGATTCTTGGTCAAATTTATCTCAGCTTCATTAGACCATTAATGCATTTTTTTATGAAATAATGCTTAAAGGTTTAGTGATAGCAATGCCCAATGAAATGATCTTTACTGTTGGCGGTTTACATTATAAAACTACGTAAATGAGCTGATTATAGTTGACGACAATAAGAGTATACATGTCTCTAACAAGAAATGAAACATGAAACAGCCGTTTAACTTGGTAACTTACGGTAATTTACGAATGTAAAGAGTAACCTTTTCCCTCTTTAACAAGAATTCATTAAATTTACTCATTAATATTAATAACTGAAAATGTTATTAGAACAGTGCACCTCGTGAATTTCTTCCCGGAAAAGATTCATGAGATGCAAAAAGCATCAAAATAAAACTTACCGTGATAAGCATTCCTTGAAGACTGTAGGAGACAAGAAAGGGTATATACAGCGGAATAAAATGAAGAGTGACTCCCAAGAGAGTATGCAATGCGACACTAACCAGGAGACAATATTTCCGTCCATATCGATCACCCAAATATCCAAATAACACACTGCCAGCTATGGTTGCACAACCATAAAGATACGGCAATAAGCTGACTAGGTACTCTTTCTCGCAAACTAATTCCCACTAGAAATAAAATGACATTTTTTATTACAAAACTGAAAGGAACGTAAAAATTAACTTCACAAGATTAAATTAAGATGTTGGCATCGATTTTGATGGAGAAATAAATAAGTACACAATGAAAATCATTTTTAAACAAACCTCAGAATTGTATTATTTAAAGCACAAATTTAGATTGACAATGTTATTATTGTCATAACGAGTATATGACACTTCCAAGGACTTATCGTGGGAAGGCACTCTACTCCATTACACACAACTCCTTGTCTCCCTACTTAATTCTCCAGCTACATAGAACGACACTACTACCATCAACACTCAACACTATTTGCGCTCACCACCAATGGTATTTTTGTTTGTAAATTGCATGTTATCATGGCTGATTTGAATATGTAGGAGAAAAACCGGCGTTTCATGGAAAAAAACAAACCCTTCTACCTCCGTACGAAATCGGATAACTCACCTTCAATTGAAAAAGTCCATATAAAGATACTTCTGCTCACAATGAATATCGAACGCAGATCTTTTCTGATCGAAGAACATAATGTTACGTTGTTCTAAGTTTTAACGATCTGCGACCATTTTATAAATGGCTTAAAAGTGGCGACCTTAAATGCTAATTTTCGGAAAATGTCCCCTAGCGGCAAAACAATGTTAATAAATAATTTTAAAAGTTCTTGAATGGCGGCGAATGCTTTTAGGTGTGCTGGTGATTTTTGTTATTCATAAGTGGTCTGTACTAATTAATGAATTATTGATGTAAAAGTAATACGGTTGTCAAATCTAAAGTCATGCAACAAGCATTAACGAAGACATGGCCTTTCGCTGCAACTTTAATGAATCGGCCACTTAAATCACTGTTAGTAAACTGTGCATGCTTATGTGAACCTAAAACAATCTCTTTTGTTAAATTTTATTCTTCCTCTACATCCACAAATGTTCTACCCATAGTGACTGATTCCCCTCGCTTGAAAAAAATTAACAGGGCGATGAAGGCTTACTTGGAACGTGCAAAACGTCACGATGCTTTTATGCAACTTCAAATGGAAGAATATGAACTTGGTAAGCGGCATCTTGCAAATATGATGGGAATGGAACCGGAAACAATGACTCCGGAGGATATTGATAGGGCCATTGAATATCTTTTACCTTCTGGTCTCTTCGATAAGAAAGCACGACCAATGATGAAACATCCAACGGAAATTTTTCCAAAAAGAAAAGCAGCAGAATTTGATATACACGGCCGTCCACACCACTTTTTATTTTACACCGTACGACCAAATTATTATAACCTCTTACATGAAATTTTGGAAAAAATAAACGAACTTAATGAATTTGAAGACAGTATGTTGAGAAATGGCATTAAAGAACCATTGCATGAAACAAAACTAGAACTTGATGGAAGTGAGTGGATCACCAAGGAAGCATTTGAAAATATGATTATTGAAAGTGTTAAGGATCATCATTATAATTATTTTATAATAGCAATCAAAAGGCTTAGTGAACACCCATATGCATTTCGTGTGAAAGACTTTTTAATGAAATATAGAAAGAAATTAGTAGAAGAATCATTGAACATGGAAATTCCACCACTTCAATATGATTCAACAGGTAGGCCCTATGCAACTGCTGTTGGACGCCGCCAAAAGTATGATGCACATGTTGTAGTTTGGGGTAATGGAACAGGACGCATAAAAATTAATGACACTGACCTTAGTTATTTTACTAACATAAAAGAGAGAGAGCAAATATTGTATCCATTGCAGTTTACTGAACTTCTAAATAAAGTTGATATTGAAGCAACTGCGACTACTGGAGGGATTTCAAGTCATGCTGGAGCTATTCGCCATGGAATTTCTCTTGCACTTACCAGTTTTGTTTCAACAGAAACTGTTGAAAAGATGAGGTTAGCAGGACTTATCCAGAGAGACCCAAGGCGTAAACAAAGGAAGAAACCTGGTCAAAGAGGGGCTCGAGCAAAATTTACTTGGAAAAAGCGTTAATGATTTTGATTAGTATTATTAACACCATTTGCAATATAGTGAACAGTAAGAATTTACTGTTGAAAATTTAAAATGTTAAAAAATTGTTTCATCAAGTGAAAATTTATTTGTTTGTAGTTTCCAGAGGTTTCGTCTGATCTCTAGAGATCAGAATCTGCTCCAAAGACTAAATATAATCTCCAGAACTGATGTTATCTATTGTTAACCCACTTATGATACTAATATCC
Organism: Typopeltis vanoorti; assembly: GCF_054136105.1. Taxonomy (NCBI): domain Eukaryota; kingdom Metazoa; phylum Arthropoda; class Arachnida; order Uropygi; family Thelyphonidae; genus Typopeltis; species Typopeltis vanoorti. Next base: position 83,666,868 of record NC_143568.1, read on the forward strand.
AATAGGTTTACAACTTTTTAGGTAGTATGATAATAAAAAATAAAAAAGTAATGCCATCCATTATAGTTGAGCTTCATCACACTAATCAAGTAGTATTTTTATGTGCAGTTGATTATCTGGCTTATGCAGCTCCCAGATATATTGTTTTAGTTGCCATAGAGAATACTTTTCCCATGTAGTGGTATTCACTAATGATATTAAGCAAAACTAAGCATCACACACATAAAATATAAATAAATAAACCTTAAACCCTTGTCTGTTTGGTAATTTTGACTGTCAAAATTAGCAGTCCTATCCTTAAACCTGCCTCCAGATGTTCAAGGCTGCAACCAGAATCGAGTCTAAATCTAGCCTGAGATGTTAAACAATAATCTGAAGAAGGCATGCACTCTGTCGCTAAATTTAGACTGACTGACTGACTGCTTTCGTATCACTAATAACAGACACTGTTTCACAGCAGTGACACACTTCACTGTCCACAACAACTGCAATTAATACTGTTCAGTAAACATGATGAATTTCTTCAATCATGATTTGTCCCAGTTACTGCAAACTCCTGCTTGCTACTTATTGTGACGAAGTATCTGTCAGTTACCGAAGGTCATTGTAAATGTATAAGAGAATACTGTAAAAAATAAAATTACATGATGAGTGATAAACATTCAAAGTTTCTCTTTCTTCATAAACATAATATACAGTGGTTATGCTCATTGTCATTTTGCAATATCAGATTTATAGATGTATTACCTCCTATATATTTCATCCTTGTTACAAAGGCATCGTCAGCAAGAATGAAAAAGGAAGCAGCAAAACAACATTCAAACTCATAGTCAAGTAGCATGCACTGACTACTACATTCTTGGTCATAGCTGAGTTGAGCAAAAGAACACAGTTCAGAGGGAACAGTGAGCAGGTGCATGAATTAAATACAATAGCTACATATATCATTTGCTAAATAATAATAATAATAATAATATATATATATATATATATATATATATATATATGTGTGTGTTTATTATCTACTTGAATAGAGTAATTGAGTTGGATTCCATTGAACTCTGTGGCTGCTGGTAATGTCACTGGCATGAGAGTGAAGCCAGATTTATTGGATTCCAAGTTTTTGATGTTCTTGGATTCTGATTTCAGCAGATCAGCCTGTCTGTTCAAAACAACACAGCTTGCAAGAACAAGGCACACAGTGGACAGCAATGGGGAAGGCAGTCCTTTCTAGAACAGGGTATAAGTTAAACAAGTGAAGCACTTAGGCAATGACAACTCCTTTAACATCTGAATGTGCCTGTCTCTGATAATGCCTGTTTTCTGCAATGGATATATATCAGTAGAGGAAGGTTTATGATAAACAGAAAATTGAATGTTGCCTGTAGAGGTGAGTTATTCATTTATGCAAAACATCAGGCTGTTGTTTGATAAACCTTCAGTGGTAAACCTGATACAGTGATATATGGATTTAGTTTATTTAGAAATAGTAGTGCAGATTCGTTTTTTGGGTGTGGCCAAACTGCAAAGTTGTTTTCTAGAAGATGAGGCCAAATGTGAAGTTGCACACTGCACTTATTCTAATAGTTTTACCAGTTGAATTGACTTTGAGTTGGATCTCTGTTGATTATAGTGCAGGTAGATCTGGACCTGGAAACATTTAGTGTGATTATACTCCATAGTATTCATCAGAACAGTGGCATTACCTTTATAAGCTTTATTAATTACCATATATGCAACAATAAATGATATGTGTAACTGATGTGTTTAATTCACACACTAATAGTGTGTTCTTTTACTCACTTACCTATGACTAAATTCAAGTAGTAAATGCATGCTAGCTATGTGACATTTATTAATATGATTTGAATATTTTACTATATCTTTTGTTATTAATTCTCCCTAATGATGCTTTATTAACAATAATGAAATATATTATTATTATTATTCGTCACCTCCAGGGAGTCCAAAGACTCATCGAGGGAGGGCATCCACTCTGCAACTCTGCTTCACCACTCACAATTCACCAACTGACTGCAACTACACCAATGCCATCTACTGCCGACCACTACCACCACTGGTATTTCCACAGACAATCACAAACATCCATGCCCACGGCAGGATTTGAACCCACAGCCTCTTGACTGGAGAGCAGATACGCTAACTCCTCAGCCAGCCAGGCTGGCATAGGAGGCAATAAATCTGTTTCCAGATTTTTTCACATATTGACCATTGTTTATTTCATTAATAATTAAAAAGTGTATGTTCAGTGAGCTTCATTGATAACATGTGTAATGGTTTTTGCTAATGATTTATATTTTGAAATTTAGTTTTATTATTTTTAACCTCAAGAAATTACTGTTATGAGTCTGTTAGTGGCAGGCCCTGTGATGGCATTCTCTATACAAAGTACTTATTATTACATGATGGTTGATATATAGTTTCTCTTATATTATTATGAAACCTATTTCCACTTGCACTTAAATGATCTCTGGAGATATTACCATCTTCTAAACATAATCTTATAATGAAATTAGTAAAGTGTTTTGTTTTTAGGTTGGCAGATGTCATAAGAAATTTTTAATAGAATCTTGTTAATACCATAAAAATGTCAAAACCTTTGTACCATTTTCTTTGATACTTTTTCTTTAATTTAAGCCTTGTCAATCAATAATAATAAGAATTTGTTTATTTATTTTCAATATAATTTCCCATTCACTCAATCTGTTTACATTGTTCATATAAATTTTCAAAACTAGGCATATAAAGATATTTTATTGAGTTTAGTGGCCATATTCTTATGGATGACCCTCAACTGAGTCAAACTGGTGTCCTATGCATTTTATTTACATTTTTTTTTTTTGGTGGGGGGGGGGGGGAACCTCCTTGTGAAAAATCCAGTGAGTGTTGAGCACTGGAGTGGATGCAAGAAACTTTTTCACATTCAGGGCACAACATACAGGCATTGTATGTTGTGCACTGAACATTGTCATGCAGTAGCAGCCAGGTGTTTTTCAGTATTGTTACCCTTTCACTTGTTTTGTGAATTGATTAACACAGTGCATGCAATATATAGTACTGACTTTTAACCATTTGGCCCTCCAAAACAAATTCATTATGAACAGTTCCATGCATGTCAAAGAATCTTGAATTCCTACTATCTTGAAATTATGACAAACACTCAAAAACTCATACATATGATAGGTAGCCATCCCCAAACACTGTTTTAAAGATCATTAAATGTTTTTGAGGTGGATTTACTCAGTGTAAAATAAAATTTTATCACTGCTCATTCCATTTGGAATCGAGGTAAATGAGGGTGACTAGTGGAGTTTCCCAGGACTCTATACTAGGACACCACTATGCTTTAATTCATACATTAATGATAAAGGGGAATATTCAGTTGTTTGCTGATGACTCAGAACTAGGAAGGGGCAATAGTTGATAAAGGTGATGTAGGTATCTTACAGGATGATTTAAATAAATTGGCAGTATGGGCAAAGACATTGGTTGTGAATTCAATGTAAAATGTAAGGTAATACACTTTGGGATGAAAATATTACCTACTTCATATATTGATGATACTAGTTGACAGGAAATTGATGAGGCTAGGGATCTAGGGGTGATGGTGGACAGAGATTTGGAGTTCAGAGGACATATTGCAAGAGTTGGCAAAACAGGTCAGAGGATTACTTAGATGCTGAAGAACACATTGACAAGTAAAGAATAGAAGTTTATTATCCCTCTTTATAAGGCTATGATTTGGCCATGTATGACTACTGTGTACAGATTTGATCACCTGTGTTTCTAGTGGACCAGGAGGTGGTGGAGAGAATTCAGAGATGAGTGATTAATTGGTGACAGGTCTGTGGTATGTTCCCTATGAGGATTGATTGAGAATTTGTGGGTTGCACAGTTTAGCTGACAGGCAGAGGAGAGAGGATATGATAGAAACTTATAATTTACTAAAGGGATTCTGTAAGATTGATACCAAAGAAATTTTCAATAAATGGGGAGTAGGGGGGAAAACAAGGGGTCACAGTTGGAAGTTGTCTAAGAGAGTGGAATGGATTACCAGGGGTGGTTTTGAGTGCCCCTGATCAGTGGATAGGTTTAAAGATATGTATGATAGGTATTGTGTTGAATAGAGAGGACTGGGTCTGCTGAGATGAGTTTTTGACTGTGGAGTAACCGTATAAATAATAATAAGAATTTTTGACACAAGCACTGTCACTGTCTCACTCAAACAGCATCTATGTGAAAACTAATGAAGCAATCGCAATGTGCATGTGCTCATTTGCTCAATTCTATGTAAAATAATGGGGCACACTTTGCATATACACAGGACTGTAGTTACATTTTTCGAGAGGTGCCAGAGTGCTCCACGGACCTCTCTGGAGCACTCTGGCATTGTTTGGGGCCTTTAAATTCACCCTAATATCTCCCCACCCAGCTAGTGCCTGTGCATAAGTACGGCCCTGCATATACTTATATGTTTATATATATATATATAATTATAAATATATGATTACTGTAACTCTTTAACAAATTAATCTTATTTAAAGAAAGAATTCAGGTTATCACATAAATTCTTAACTTTATAGCATAAACATTGTGAACAGTAGTTGTTGCATGAATGATTTCACTGAGAACCAGCACACTTTCATCACTGGTGACAAAAATCTGTCATTATCATCCACCTTAAGCTCCTCAGATTTACCAACCAACATACAATTAATATGGGTGTTCAAGATTTGTATAAACCATAAAAAGTGGCATAATTTATTTTCTCACAACATAAAAATGGATTTCATGATACATATCAATTGAATCTGGTAATAAATCTGATTAAATAGAAATGCAATGCCTATTCTTTAGGAAGGAACATGTTCTATGCATAAATACATAGGATTCCAGTGTTAGTACTTTTGTTTATAAATAAAAGAACTAAAAAATAAGAAGAAAATTAAACCAAATATGAACTATTAAATTAAATATGAACTATACCACAAGCACATCATGTAATCTCTCATTCCTTTTTTCTTCTCCCTTACACACAGTCCTGTACTAAATGCAGTACTACTAAATTGGGTTCAGGGAACAAATTATTATAAAGCAGAAGCTGGTAATGACTGGTGCCTGCAAGTCAAAAGGAGAGATTTTGAAAAGCCAATTAAGAATTAAAAAATGTGAGAGAATAAAAAGGAATAAGTGGACATTTTCTGAATATCTTGTATGATTTTCATCTCATCTCATCTTCCTTTTACCCTCTTTTACCTTGCGGTGTCGAGGGTTTATTAATCATCGGACCTCAACCGTCCACAGGATAAGGTGGTCAGCTCTACTTCCTGATGCATCCTATGTCCTGCGGTGTTGAGTTCTCAAGGCCGGTTTGCCTGCTTTGCGGGATGAAAAACCCCAGGATAAACTGCGGAAAAATCCTACTGTCCATGCCCAAGACCAGCTAACTTGGTTATGGCTGAGGAAGATTCTTCAGCTCCTCACGTCACCGACAGGAATCAAACCTAGGACACTCCTTCCCCAGGCATATGATTGCGAAGCGCACAGCCACTAGGCTAACCTCTCGGACTTTTTACTTAGTTTTAATGCATTGACTTGGACCTTAGAACACACACATTTGCAGTTGAACAGTGTTCACACTTGACTTATAAATCTTAAATGTTGCAAACATTTAAGATTTATAAGTCAATTTATGTTGTTCATTTTTGTTCATTTTATGTTGTTCATTTATAAGTGAATTTATGTTGTTCATTTTCTTTGCGAATTACAGTAACTATTTTTCTATGCCTATAGTTTTTTTTTGGGGAGTGAGGCAAGTCCACGTCCACGTCGTGCTCCCTGGAACCTTCCGTAGGGTACACTCCCTACAAGGATGCTAACGGACCTCTGTGAAGAACAACGGACAAATCAGTGGAAGAGGATTTGTATCCCAACAGTGAAACGTGCGGAAGAATCTTCAGAAGTGCAGACCTCTATAAACAACCCGGGCTCAGCTGGCTCCGGCTGTCAGTACCCGGTTAGGGCCCCTACCTTGGGTTACAAGGAAAAATAAAGGATTCAATCCTCTGGCAAAGGGAAGCAGCTTTGTCAGTACTGACACAAGGTTGAAGTCTCATGATGACGGTAAAGCTTGTGATTAGAAAATTGCAGATGGCAATACAGTTTATTGTGTACGTCTGTAATACTGCAGAACAGAAAGCAAATGGAGAAACTACTGCTCTATTCTCTCTCCAGACTAACCACCATGGCGAGCAAATCTATACAAATGGCCCCGAGTTACCGGCGTCCCTTAAATGGGACAGGGGCGCGAAGAATCCCCGGGCTCAACATGGTGCGCTCAGTAAAACTAGGAACCTGGAATGTCAGAACCTTGTATGAAGCAGGTAAGCTAAGAAATGCTATCCAAGAAATGAAAAGACTTGAAATTGGAATTTTAGGAATGAGTGAAGTTAGGTGGCCAGGATCAGGCAAAACTCAAGTCAATGACATGACAATGTATCTCTCTGGAAGTTGTGAAAACAACCATCAAAACGGAGTTGGAATAATAATAAACAAAGAGATCAATAAGTCACTGTTGAGCTTCATCCCTTACTCAGATAGGATGATGTTATTAAAACTGAAAGGACAACCACTAGATGTTAATCTTATACAAGTCTATGCCCCTACTGCTGACAAGAGTGATACCGAGATTGAAGAATTTTATGATCAATTAAAAGAACTAATGAAAAATACAAAACAGCATGATATTAACATAGTCATGGGTGATTTCAATGCTAAAGTTGGGAAAGGTAGAAGTGGAGATGTAGTTGGCAAACGTGGACTGGGCACAAGAAATGAGAGAGGTGACCGTCTTTTTCAATTCTGCCAGGAAGAGGAGCTAATAATCACAAACACATGGTTTAAGCTACCACCTCGAAGATTGTATACTTGGCGATCACCACAGGATAATAATGGGAATATAGTCAGAAACCAAATTGATTACTTACTAATTAATCAACGATTTCGAAGTTCTATAAAGAATACAAAAACCTATCCTAGTGCAGATATTGCTTCTGATCATAATCTACTGGTGACAGAGTTACAACTTAGACTGAAAGCTATGCTTAAGAAACATCAACAAAAAAAAACAAAAAAGGTTTGATTTGGAAAAATTAAAAAACACAGAGATAAGAAGCAAATTGAGTCAAGATCTGAATCAAGAGCTAGCACTTATCAAGAATGATGACATCATGAGGGTTGATGGATCGTGGGACAAATTGAAATCTGTCTTCATAGAGAAATGTACCAATACCTTATGTCCTAATAGAGCAGTAAAAAAGAAAGATTGGATGACTGATGAAATTCTTTCTCTCATGGATCAACGCAGATCATATAAAAATCATAATCCAACAAAACATGCAGAGGTTCAGAAAATTATTAAACACGAGATCAAAAAAGCAAAAGAAATCTGGATGAATGAAAAATGTAAAGAAATAGAAATTCTACAGGAAAAACATGACAATTTTAATCTACACAAAAAGATGAAAGAGACCTCAGGTATATATAAGAAAAAACAATTCCGTATCCTTCGAAACAAAAAGGGAGAAATTATATCCAAAAAGGATGACAAGATACAAGAATGGGTGAAATATATAGAACTCTTTACTGATGACAGACAGAACCCAGAAAATACTTATGAACATATGGAAGGTCCATGCATTCTAAAATCAGAGGTAGAATGTGCATTGAACTTAGCTAAAAATGGTAAAGCCCTAGGATCAGATAGAATACCGGCAGAAATAGTAAAGTTATTAGAAGGTGACAACATTAACATATTAGTAAAGCTATTTAATAAGATCTACGATACAGGCATAATCCCTCAAGACTGGTTACAGTCGACCTTCATCATGCTACCTAAAAAAGTAAATGCGAAAACTTGTAATGACTATAGAATGATCAGCCTAATGAGTCACGTTCTCAAATTGTTTCTGAAAATAATTCAAAAAAGAATATACAGAAAATGTGAAGACACCATCAGTGATACCAAATTCGGCTTTTCTGTTCTCAGATCTTATTTCAAAAATGTATTGACCAAAACAAGATAATATTCATTTGCTTCATCGACTTTGAGAAAGCATTTGACAAAGTCCAACATGCTAAAATGATTGTACTATTAAAAAGAATTGGATTAGATGGTAAAGACATCAGGATCATTGAAAACTTATATTGGAACCAAAAGGCATCTGTTCAAGTTGATGACATTATTACAGACTCCATTAACATCAAACGAGGAGTAAGGCAAGGATGTGTGCTGTCACCTCTTCTTTTTAACATCTACTCAGAAGCCATATTTCAAAAAGTCTTGGAAGGAAGAAAGGAAGGGATTAGTGTAAATGGTGAAATCATCAGTAACATCCGATATGCCGATGATACAGCTCTTCTGGCTGACAATATTCAGGATCTTCAAAATCTTTTGGAGCTAATAAATGCAGAGAGTGAAAAAATGGAATTAAAAATAAATATCACCAAAACTAAATTTATGGTCATAAGTAAGAAACCAATTCTTAATTTAGCACTTTCTTTAAATACGAAACAAATAGAAAGAGTGGCAAGGTTTAAATATCTCGGATGCTGGTTAAATGAAGATTGCAATCCAGAAATGGAAATAAAAGTTAGAATTGAAATGGCAAGAAAAAATTTTCTCTTGATGAAATCAACACTGTGTAACTGCAGTTTAAACTTAGAGCTTAGAGTACACATGGTTAAATGCTATGTATGGTCTGTACTGCTGTACGGTGCAGAAACTTGGACCTTGAAGACAACATCAATAAAAAGACTTGAAGCCTTTGAGATGTGGTTATACAGATGAATGTTAAAAATCCCATGGACAGCAAAAACGTCCAATCAGGAAGTATTGAAATTGGGGAAATCACGTGAACTTTTAGATACCATAAAAAGAAGGAAAACTGCATATCCTGGTCACCTACTTCGTAATGAAAAATATAAGATACTTCAATTGATTATAAAAGGGAAGATAAATGGAAGAAGAAGACAAGGAAGACGAAGAAAATCTTGGCTGGCAGATATCAGACAGTGGACTGGTATGAACTCTGAGAGACTGCTCAGAATAGCTGAGAATCACTCAAAATTTGCCAAGGTGGTCGCCGACCTCTGATAGGAGATGGCACTCAAAGAAGAAGATAGTTTTTTTGAGAAATCAACATCATTTCACTTTGTTTTTAGTTGATTTGCTTGCGAATGGAAGTTGTTGCAACACTTTGATACATATGACAATGGTCATATGTACTTGAGCATATAGTTTACTCACTTGTGCAAAGTATTTCTTTACTAATGTGAGATATAACCCTTGACTGACAATGGAAGATTGGTGTGTTGATAATGGCATCTATGTTTGAAAGAATGAAATATAGAAAATTCATTTTAAAGATGTAAAATGAACAATTTAAAACTTAATAATTTCTCTAAAATCAAAAAATAATTCTGGTATTTTTTTTTTTAAATAGTTAAGTAATTCAGCTATACTAGTGAGCAAGAGGTGTTTGGGGAGTTGAATAAACTAGATGTAAATAAGGCTGTGGGACTTGATAATATATCACCGCGTATTCTGAAGGAATGTGCCAGAGAGTTGACACCTGCCTTGACATATTTTTTTAATACGAGTCTTGCACTTGGTCAAGTCCCTAAAGAGTGGAAGGAGGGCAAGATTGTGCCACTTCATAAAGGAGGTGATCGAACTCAAGCATCAAACTATAGGCCTATCTGTGTGTCAGGTGTTATGGTTAAGTTGTTGGAGAAGCTTGTGAGAACTAGGATCCAGAGTTGGGTTGACAACAATGGTATAATCTTTGATGGACAGCATGGATTTGCTAAAGGGAGGTCGTGTTTTAGTAATCTACTTACTTATTACAATAAAGTGACTGCTTCCTTGGACAGAGGAGAAGGATACACAGTAATATACTTGGATTTCACAAAAGCTTTTGATAGAGTACCTCATGATAAGTTGACAGTCAAACTAGAGCAGATGGGGTTGGATATTAGATTAGCATTGGATTGGAGACTGGCTATCTGATAGGTATCAACAAGTTGTGTATGGGGGTGCAATATCCAGGAAAAGGAAAGTCACTAGTGGAGTGCCTCAGGGATCTGTTTTAGGGCCATTACTATTTAACTTGTATATTAATGATATTGGCGAAGATTTGGATGGAGATATTCAGTTGTTTGCAGATGATGCAAAGTTGGGACGAACCATAAAGAGTAGTGAAGATGTTGTGGCCTTGCAAGAAGACTTGAATAAATTGAGTGATTGGGCAAGCAAATGGGGATGTGAGTTCAATGTTGCAAAATGTAAGGTTTTAAAATTTGGAAAACAAAGATGGGATGCAGAATTTATGCTTGGTGAGAATATATTGTTGGAAGTAGAGGAAATAAGAGATCTGGGAGTGATAGTGGATAAGGATCTAAAATTTAGGGGACACATCGCCAAAATTGTGAAGACAACACAAAGACTTCTGGGAATGATGAGGAGGACACTGACGTGTAGAAGTAGGAAGATTCTTGTTCCATTGTATAAGGCTTTGATTAGGCCACACATGGACTATTGTGCCCAGATTTGGTCACCTGGTTTTCAGAAGGATGAAGAGATGTTGGAAAGGGTCCAAAGGCGACTGACTAAGGTAGTTTCTGACCTCTGGAATGTCGAGTATGAGGAAAGATTGAAAAGATGTAATTTGCAGAGTCTAGTGGAGAGAAGGAAAAGGGGAGATATGATAAAGACCTACAAGTTGGTAAGGGGTTGTTATAGGATCAATGGTGGAGAAGTTCTACAGAGAATAGTGGGAGAACCAGAGGTCATCCCTGGAAACTGTATAAAGAGGGTGTGAGTAGGGGAGTGAGAGGCAGGTTTTTTTTGTGCAGAGTTGTGAATGATTGGAATCCCTTGCCTGAGAGTGTGGTGTCTGCAGGGAGTTTGAATGTGTTTAAGACCCGGTATGATGAGATGTGTGTGAGATAAAAGGACCTCCTAGATGAGTCTTTGACTGCATGAGGTCTTGTTTAATAATAATAATAATATAATAATCCATAGTGCAGGCCCTTAAGACTCATAAACCTGACAAGTATACCTATCTTTCAGAACCCTAACTTTAGGTAGTTAGTCTTATGCCTAAATATCTTTTCTTTGTGTAAATTGCATGTGTTCTGGCCAGTTTTGCCTGATTGTGAAATGAAAACCTCAAGTTTCCTGAAAGGGGAGGAGAACCCTTTCCACCCCATATGAGACCAACTAACTCACATTTAACTGAAAAACCCTAATAAAAGTTCTTCACATCCTAGACAGGATTTGAATCCAGGTCTTAGCAACCAAAGGGCTCTGTCAAAACTGATTTACAAAAAGAGTCTCTTCATCTTAGATATGGCATCCCCATTTAAAAATAAACAACTTTGCATTGGTAGGGGAAGTATTATAAACAACACAATAATTATTGATCATCCTTGGCATATAACCAACAATTATTGATTTTGATATTATGTTCTTAAATTTAATATAAAAAGTATTTATTTGTGAAGGCATGACCGATATGCCATGCAGTATTTATAGAAAAGTATAACAATGTAGTCAAAACCAGTGTATTATTGTACTATTTACACTATTACTAAAATCTGTAGTAACAGTATAAAATCCATAAAATATCTCGTAACTATAGTTAGTTATTATAAAGTGTGAAATTAATAAATCTATAACAATTTTTTTAAATATGTTGCAATTGCTGCATCTGTAAATCAGGTATCAAATACCAGCAGCTGTCCCTTTGATCTTTGCCAGTTTTAGGTCTGCCTAATTATTATTTTTATTTTATTTTTTTACATTTCTCTCATAGCATTTCATTATATCGGTCATTCAACCTAATCTAGTCTCATATTGGTGGGATGTCAAATAACTCATTGTGTTATAAAATTGTTTGACCTTACTGAAATACCTCATAAAGAAGGATTAGTGTAAAGTAAATGCAGAGCATAAGTAGTTTCATAAGTTAGTATTGTTTTTATGTAAAGTTTAGCATGCTTTTTATTTCAATGTCATAGGTAGGATAAAAAAGTAGAGGGAGAGCAGATGCTATGCTATGTTGATTTGGAGTTAATGTATAATTGTGTGAAGAGATAGAAAGCTCATCCATAGAAGTCATTTTAGGCATGAACATTTATTCAAAAAGAGTTCTGAAGTCCTAATTTGAATTGGAATAATGATTTATCCATGCTGAAAGTATACATAATTCTAATCCTAGGCAGCTGTAATTAGTTCATTTTTTTTAACACTGATTTTCATGTTAAGCTTTATTCTGTCTGATTCCTTCTGTTATGTATTCTTTCCACATAAACACTAATTTACTATGGATACATGTGTCTGTATGTTTGAACCACAGTTATCCTTACAAGTTTGCATCATACCATCATGCTGTATTATATTTCAAATATAATACATCATGATGATATGATGTGTATAGTATAGTAATTAATACCTACTTCATAGTGAAGAATTTATGGAGACACAACACGTGTTAGAATAATTACTTTATTTATCATTAAGAAAGTAATGTTTGACATTTCAACCTCTGTATTGAGGTCATCATCAGGAAAACATATTTATGTACAGGATACAAGCTACATGACACTACACTACACAAAAGTCAGATGCATCCAAATGTTTGTTAGTCATTTACCCTAGCCTGACCTCTGGTGGAAAAAAAAAACTTTAAACAGAAAACAGATACATTAGAAATTGTTTAATGTAGTTCTGTTTTTTTTGTTGTTTGTTTTGTTTTCACCAGACTTCAGGCTAGGGTAAATGATTAACAGCATTTAATTTAATTTTAATTAAATTAAAAATAATTTATGTTTTCCTGATGATGACCTCAATACAGAGATTGGAACGTCGAATATTACTTTCTTAATGATAGGTAAAGTAATTATTCTAACACGGGTGTTGTGTCTCCATAAATTCTTCACTGCTATGAATGCTGACCACTGTGTAACCTTAAAAGAAAGTAATGCTTACCTCAGTAACAGGAGTTACTTCATCAGGTTTTGTGAGGAACTCCCATCCATATGCACATTTTTGTGTTCCAGTGGTATGATCAGTGGGATCTACATACATTGAACAGGATGAAAACTGCCATTGCCTGTCTTTGACAATAAGAGGGCGATAATTGCTTTCTCCCACATTGATTGTATCATTAATTTTAATTCGGCATCTGTGAGGTGGAATAGCAGCATATAAAGTGAGAAGGAAGTCAGTGAAAGTGACTGGTAGTTGCAGGCTACAAAGCAAGAAGGCTATTAGTAGTTGATAACGTCCTGGTGAACCAAGTAGATAAAGAATACGATCCAAATGGACATCCATTAAGAATTTTTGTTCGGTTGAATGTTATGTAGCCTTTTTCCTGAAAGAAAAAGAAAAAAACTTAAAATAGTTCCGAAATAACTATGTTTGCTGTTTTATGCATGACACTGCTGTTGTTCTAAATTTCTTACAAGATTCTTAAATACTGTAAGGTGACATCAAATTTATTGTACTGAAGTAGAGGTCCCCAAATAGTGGGCTGTAAGTTTAATCCAGACTGCAAATAGATTTTTTACAAATAGTTGCAAAGTAATTTGAACTTAACTTGTACATAAGTATTTAACATTATTTCTAACAGTATCCTACTTGCATATAGAAAAGCAGTTAACTTCATATCAATTTGCTCTATGACTTTCTGTATCCCATAATGCTCAGCATTATGGGACACAGACTATGTAGAATGCTAATCACTATTATACTAAGAGTCAGTACTTGGAACAGTTTTGACCTTTACGAGGTCTCATCAGCAGGAGCTAGACCTGGGGAAATACTGTGACCAATACCAATAACATTACTGACAGGATGGGTGAAGCACTAGTGCTTTTCATATTCCCCTTTATCTGTAATGAGAGTTTTTTGGGAGTGGGAGATTTGTGAGCAATTAAGCTCGCCCTCTGAGGGCAGTTGTGTTGATCGGTTGAGAGAAGAATACCCTTCGGTCTTTTGTGTTTGTAGTAATCAGTCTCGTTGTAATTGACAGCTTGTACTATTAGTGGGTTTGAATGTGAACGTCACTTCACGAAGAATTTTTCTGCAAGATCACGAAGAAGGGAGATGTATGGAGTGCTGGTTTCTCGGTGAATCTGTGAATTTCTGACGAACCACGGTGCATCCAGGATCATCCTAAGGCATTTATTTTGGATTCTCTGTAATTTTGAAATGTTTGATCTTGAAGTGTGACTCCATGCTGGTGAGGCGTAGGTAATGACTGGACGTATTACCATCCTGTAAAGAAGCAATTTATTATGTAGGTTCAATTTGCTCTTGTGGTTGATCAATGGATAGAGCTGAGCTATGACTTTGGAAGATTTGGAGCAAATGAGATTGATGTGTTTGTTGAAAAGGAGTTTCTTATCCATTAATACCCCAAGATATTTGGTCTCTGATTGCCATGGGATCTTTTGACCAGAGAGCAGGATGTCTTTATTGCAGATTTTTCTTCTTGAAAACATTATGGCTGAGCTTTTGAGGGGGTTCACTTGAATCCTCCAGTTGGTGAACCAGTTTGCTAGCTCATTGATACTTCCTTGGAGTCTAGTGATTGCTAGGCGAGGGCTGAGTGATCTAGTTAGAATAGCGGTGTCGTCGGCATAAAGGGCCGTAGTAGTTGTTCTTGGATTGAGAGGAATATCTGCCATGTAAGTTGTGAAAAGTATTGGGGCCAGAAGAGAACCTTGAGGTACCCCCACCAGAATTTTGCGCCTTGAAGAAACTATTCCGTTGAGTTTTACTTGCACATATTTTTCATTGATATATGAATATATGAGTTTCACTAGTTTAATTGGGATATTGTTTTCAATTAGTTTGAAGATAAGGCCTTGATGCCAGACCTTATCAAAAGCCTTGGCAACATCCAAAAACACAGCAGCAGTGTGAAGGTGCCAGTTAAAACCATGAGTGATATGTTCTGTTAGTCGGTGAATTTGTTGCACCGTGTTGTGAGCTTTGCAAAACCCAAATTGCTCATTTGGGATTATTTTCTCTTGGTCCACTGCTGATTGTAGTCTTGATAGGATGACCTTTTCTGTTACTTTGCCAAGACAGGAAAGAAGACTGATGGGCCTGTAGCTTTGGGGAAGTTGTGGGTTATTGCCAGGCTTTTTCAGAGGTATAATGTCCGCAATTTTCCAATCTGTGGGAAAGTACTGGAATCTTAAAATGGAATTGGTAATATTAACTAGATGAATTATGGCTTTCCGTGGGAATAGCTTTATTATTCTATTGGTAATGCAGTCAGGGCCAGGAGCCTTTTTATTCTTCAGATGGGAAATGATATTTATTATTTCTGTTGGTGATATGGAGATGATGGTTTCTGAATCATCCTTAGGCTGACTTAGTGCAGTTCTAACTTTACGATGAACTTTGTGAATAAGATTGACATTTAAATTTGCATAAGATGGGCTGCATTGATTTTCCAGATTGTCAATTAGGGCTTCTACTTTTTCTTCATCTGTGTGTGCAATTCCAAGATTGGTCTTTAAAGGAGGAAGTGGTTGTCTTTTGGTACGAAGAGATTTTATAAACTTCCACATGGAGTTATCTTCTGAGTTGATTTCTTTGAGTTTGGTTTCCCATTTGGAGTTCCTGTGGATCTGGAGGGCTTCTCGAACCTGTCTGTTCAAAGTGTTTAAGGTTGCTTTATCCTGCGGGGCTCTAGTATTGTGATATCGCTTTCTGGCCTTATTTTTGGCCCTGATCAGGTCCATTATCTCTTCTGGGATCCAGTTAGGAGCGTGGAAGACAGTGGTTTGAGTGACTGATGCTATTGCTGAGTTGATTTGCCTAGTTAAATTGTTTACAGCTTGATCTATTTCTTCTTTTTTACGAATGACAGGGGGTGGACCGATGTGGACTGGGAGATTGATGATATTTGATGTTTCTGAGGATAACTATGTCTAATACATCAGAACTTCCTGATGGGCTGTAGTGTGTGGGCTCAGTGGGTCCAGCTACTATTGATGATTGGAGTAACATATAGTTGAATAAGGTACGGCCTTTGGAGTTGATTGACTAACTGAACCAGGCTGTGTGTTTGGAGTTTAGGTCTCCTGCTATAATTATGGAATCCATGGAGCCGAGGATGGAGTCTAAGTCTGCTGTCAATAGTGGAATACTGGGAGGGTTATACGCTGCGTAGATTTTGAGTTTGCCTGCGTTATTAGTGTGCACCTCCACACCCGTCACCTCACGGTTTAGAGTTTGGGGGTTTAGAGTCAGTGCGTTGTGGCTTAAATAATTTTTGATAAAAATAGCTGTGCCACCTCCACTAGAGTTAAGTCTGTCTGTCCTGTATAAAATATAGCCTCTTAGTTTTGGATTGTTTGATGGTCTGAGGTGGGATTCACTGATCAAGATTATGTCTGGATTGTATCTTTTTGCAAATTCTTGCAGCTCGAGAATTTTATTTGTTAAGCCATTGGCATTCCGCTGTTATCATGAGAGAATTTGGTTTAAATTTTTTAAACATTATGGAGAGCTGTTAATATGGATTGGGTTTCTAGGTAGAATCTTTTTCTGGAGGATGGTGAGGTGCTTGCTTTGCTGAATTCATGCAGCATTGTTGCAAGTGATGAGGTTAAAGCTGATGTGAGATTAGAGCTTGTTCACTCTTGTGATGAAAAAGTCTCGGTTCTTACTGCTTCCGCATATGATTTGGACATGGATGAGGGTCGAGTGCCTTCCTGTGTTGTCGAATGTGAGGTATTATGATCTGGAGGGCGAACTGCTTGGTTGTGTGTTGTGTCATTGCTTGTAGGAACGTGGTTAGTTCTTGTTAATCCACGGTTTTTTGGATGAAAAAGGCAACCCTTGTAATTAGAGGGATGTGGTCCTCTACAGTTGGCACAACAAGCAGGTGTGGATCTGGGTTTGGTGCAGGAGTTAGTTTGGTGACCCTCACCGCATTTTAGGCATCTATATGCAGCTCTGCACAGTTTTTTTTGTGTGTTGGAGATTTCGACCAACACCAGTGGCATTGGTGTTTTATCTGACCTCAACATTCTACTCACTTTGGTTGGAGTCAATCCTTGATTGATGAGGTCAGCTGTGATCTCATCAGTTGTGATACCCTCAGCCACTCCTCTTAGAACTACTTCTTCTCGCTAGCTAGCGCAAATGTGTGGAAGGGCAATTTAGAGTTGTCAAGCATTTTCGTCATCAAGCGATAATCAGTAACAGTGGTAGGGTGGATCTTTACACCCTCTTCAGTATTTCTTGCACAGGAAAAATTGATATTTTGTTCTCCTAGGGATCTTGAGACCAAGGTTTATTTGCCTTTATCTCGAAGGATGACTGAAGGGACCTTTTCTATCTTGGGTGGTCTGATTTTGTTGAGTTGTTACATCAACTTCCAATCCACCTTCCGATGTTCTGCGTCTTTTATTAGAATGTTCTTCATGAGAACAATCGAACTGTCAGGGAGTCTTTGAAGGTGGAACAGGTGTGATGTCCTCTTCAATGTACAAATCATCATCTTCAGTGTCATTTACTTGAGTGAAGAGATTCAAGCAATCAACCAGGATAATCTGTTTCAAATTTCTTTAGGAGGAATTTGAGAATGTCAAGTGACATATCTTTGTTTAACTGTTGAATGGCGTCTTTGATATCGTTTACATTCTCCATTCTTGAATAGGTATAAAATATTTACAATGGCGAAGAGAACAGGGCTAGGGCCAGAAAATTGTATCAAAAGTCAAAGTCTTACCTCGTATTCCGCAAACAAAGCAGATTCAAAATATCTAAAACTCACTAACCACCACTTAAATCAAAAAACATTCCTCACAAGAACAACCATCATGCGAGACTACAATGCGAGCCACCATTTTTCATCTCAACCGGGAAATACTGCGAATTTCTCAATGGCAATAGTCATATTTCTCAGATATGAGTAGTAACATGGTGCATCACCATATTATTTCTGTACTCTACATTTAAGATAGTTGGAGCAGGCTTTTTTATTTTTTTTTTTTTTTTTCTGAATTGGAAAGCATATTATGCTTAACAAAAAAATTATGATCTTGTGTTTTGTTCTTATTTCAACCTGGTATAAACAAACATGAGGTCTTAATATATATTCAGCTGCACTTTGTGTACAAGTAGCATAGTAGGTAAAACTTCACATGCAAACTTTAATTTTGCTCTTATGTTGATAAAATTTGAATGAAAATAAGAATTTCTTGTCAATAAGTATTATATACTTTCCAGTCTAGCAGAAAAAGAAAAAAAATAAATGAAATCAAATAAATCTTTCAATACATTATCAGTTTTGCTTTTTGTAAATCTGTTTAAAATTAGTTAATCTTCATTTTACTATTTTACTTCATTTTATATGATATTTGAGTGGTGCACATTATGATCTAATCACATCTGCTACTCAATTGCCCATTATGATTTGTTCAGTTTGCTAATGCATATATACAATACTGTTTAAATGATAGTCACCTCTCACTATAGCAAATTTGCTGGGACCATATTAATAGTTTATTATAGTGGATGGTTTGCTATAATGAATGCAATAATATAATATTGTACTTATATGACATTAGAAGGACTTTCAGTAGTTGGTTACAGTTAACTACTTGGTTATAACAGAGCTCTTGTGAGAATTGAATGTACTTCATTCAATATAAATCAGTGGCGGCCTGGCCCGTGAAGCTTTAAGTGGGGGTGCTGCCTATACAAAATAATTTTTAAAAAATTATTTTTTTCCTAATCAGTAACCAATTTATTAATAAATTGGTTACTAATAAATAAATTAGTAAATTGTTACTAATTAGGAAAAAAATTTTTTTTTAATTATTTTGTATAGGCAGCACCCCCCCTTAAAACTTCATGGGGGGGCACCACTGATATAAATAATAAAAGTAATGTCATTAATGCATGGGAAGCAATAGGATTATTTGAGTGAGGCAGTAGCAGGGTGTATTACTACCTGTGGTCAAGTAGAGACTAAGTGAATGACTAACAATATAAAGCAGGAGCTGCAAAAAAAAAAGACCATTGTTGAAGGAATATAAACAAGGCGATGATCAGCATGACCATGAACAATATGAAGTACAAGTAATTAAGATAACTTAGTATGGTAAGGAAGACTAAATTAGATTTTGAGAGAAAATTAGCTAAGCAGGCCAAAGTAAATCCAAAGGAGTTTTTTTTTTTTTTTGCTAAGTAGCAAGTAAGAGAAAGAATGATTATGTAAAGATAACTTTACTCAATGCTGATGGTATGAAAGTGACAGAAGCACAATAAATAATTCAGTTACTAAGTGAACACTTTGCAAGGGTATATTATCCAGGTAGTGACTTTGCAGTTACTGAGGTGACAGAGACTAATGTGAGCATTCAGGTAGATGAACTGGAGGTAATACAGCAGTGGACCTAAACAGGATGTCAGCTCGTGTGCTATGAGAATATGCAAGTGAACTTTTAATCTATCTCAGCTCTGGCAAATTTCCAAGGGAGTGGAAAGAGGGTAAAATAGTTCCGTTACGTAAAGATGGCTCTAAGACAAATAGCAAACTAAGACCAATTAATATCTCTGGAGTGGTTATTAAACTATTTGAAAAGTTGGTTAAAAGTAAAATTTAGGAATGGGTGGATAGGAATATGATATGCTATATGGGACTGCATGGCTTTGTAAAAGGCAGGTCCTTCCTCAGTAATTTATTCACATTTTATAATAAGGTGACAACAGAACTATATAAAGGGAATGGCTACACCATGTTTTGTTGGACTTTGCAAAGGCATTTGACAGAATACTGTATGGAAAATTATTATATAAGTTGCAGCAAATGGGAATGGATATGAGGCTGGTGGCATGTATGGGGGGGGGGGTTGCTGATAGACGTATAGGGTGGTGTATGGTGGTGGAGTGGGATGAAGGCGAATAAGGATGACTAGTGAGGTGACCTGGGGCTCTGTACTAGGACCACTACACAAAGCAGGCAAACTGGCCTCGAGAACTCAACACTACAGGCCATAGGATACACCGGGGCATAAGGCTGCCCACCTTATCCTGTAAACGGAGTGAGGTCCGATGATCAATGGACCCTCGACACCGCAAGGTAAAAGAGGGTATAAGGAAGATGAGATGTTGATAAAGATTGATGGAAGTGTTTTCACTTAACTATGTTACCAATTATATATTTGGTTTTAATCCTTGATCCAAGTGTAAGCAAACAAAGTTTATGCCTGAAGCATTTTACCATGAGTTGCCCCAGTCCTGAAAATACTTCAGGCACAAACTTTGTTTGCTTACACTTGGATAAAGGATTAAACCAAATACAGTATATAAAAGTTGATAAAGATGATGTAGATATCTTACAGGATGATTTAAATAAATTGGCAGTGTGGACAAATGACAATGATTGCCATTTCAATGCTATAAAATGTAAGGTAATGCACTTCGGGATGAAAAGATTACTTCTTATATTGATGGTACTAATTTACAGGAAATTGATGCTAGGGATCTATGGGTGATTCCTATGCATAGAGATTTGAAATTCATAGGACATTGTGAGAGTTAGCAAATTAGCTCAGAGGATTACTTGGATGCTGAAGAACACATAGACAAATAATGATAGGAACTCAGCCAAATGTTGAGTATGGGGAAAAACAAGGGGTCATAGTTGGGAGTTGTTTAAAAGTGTGATTAGTAAAGGTGTGCAGACTAGGTTCTTCACTCGGAGAGTGGTGAATGAGTGGAGAGGATTGCCAGGGGTGGTTGTCAGTGCCCCAATACTGAATAGGTATTGTGTCACATCCTATGTAAAAAACATCCTATGACATTATGAGTGGACTGGGTCTCCCATGATGAGTGTTTTGACTCTTTGGAGTACTCATATAAATAATTATAATTATTATCACACTATATATAATTCAGTAATCTTATAATTTTCCTCCAAATACTAAAAGTCAATTCCAATCAATATACTGTATTATATTATAAACACTTGTAAGAGATTATTCTTGTCAATAAGTTATTGACAAGAATTTTTTAGTTATTTACCCTAGTGGGAGCAAACAATTTTATGTGTGAAATATCTTCTCCAATTAACATGAAAAAACACAAGGGATAAGTAATACTATTTATTATTATTATTATTATTATGTGACACCTCCGGAGAGACCAAAGATTCATCGAGGGAGAGTGTGCCAACACCATCGAATGACTGACCCCCCCCTTCTAACCGTGCTCAAACTCGCTTAACTTTTTTGTGAGCCATTAGTAGCAGAGGCTCTTACAATAGACCAATTTATTTAAGGCATATATTTCAGCCTGAATGTTACAGGCCATTATGAGTGACAACAATAGTTAATTACAAAGTAGACCATGAATGATGGATTGATTTGAAAAAAAGCCATGTGATGTTATACGTAAAACAATGCAATAGTATAACTGAAGAAATATTGCGCTATTGATCATTTGTTAGCTATTTAAAAAAGTATTGATGCATGATTAAAATAAGGTTTTCCCATATCTTAGATAGAGAGGCAGTCATTCCAATTTAAGTTTGTACAGTGAAGTAAGGCCTCGGCGCTTTCTTTAAACAAACATTTAAATTTATACTGACATCGATGAAGTAAGCATGTTTCAGACCATAGGATGTTTTACAACATCCTATGGTCCGTATCTATTCTAAACTGTGTTCCGTATACAGAATAGATGTAGTCCGTATCTATTCTGTACTGTGCCAAGCCAGATTTTTCAGATTTATTGTTGTTAATATAACAGTGGTGTTTTTGTATTCTCTTCTTTTTTTTGTCTACTGTCCAGTTTGTCTAAAGTATAAACGATGGTCACAAGGAACATCATAGACACCAGGGAGAGCTAAAGGAGACCGTTTATCTTTTGAAGATAGTAAGCATGCTGATAATTTGTTAATAATTATTGATTAATTATTTTTAAGAGCTAATGAATTATCAATATTGCAGTATTTCCTCAGTTATACGATTGCGTTGTTTTAAAAATAACATCGCGCAGCTCTTACTTTTTCAAATCAATCCATTATTCACATTCTACTTTTTAAATGACTATTGTTGTCACTGATGATTGCCTGTAATATTGTAACTAAAATAAATGCCTTAAATCCCTCTATTTTTTCATGTTGATTGCAGAAATTAACTTGGAAATTAAGAGGCCTGCGTAGCTTAGTGGAAGTGGCGTTTGTATCCTCTGCACTAGATTGCCAACTGGAGGACCTTTTTCTAAGCCTATCTTTGACCGGTTCCTGAATTAGTCAATCTCAGGCATGGGCAAGTGGGCTTTTTCTCCTGGAAACTCAGGGCTTTTTATACCCATAAACTCAAAAAAAAAATCAGCCATAGAATCCACATTGTTTCAGATGGTAACATATTCTGTTAGGGTTAGGTACCAAGAGATGACATCACTTGTTTGCCCATCTCTTCATTGGTTGCTGCTGCTCCTTATAATTAGTGATAGTCATGCGCCAGCTATCTCTGATTGGCTACCAGTGGAGATTGAACTACTGCAGACTGAACCACTCAGTCTGCAAAAGCTAGATAAGGTTAAAAGACCTCGGCTACTCTCTACAAGGCAGTAGTTCTTAACCTTTTCAAAGTCATGGAACACTTGATTATAAGAAAAATTTGGGAAACACCAAAAGCATTAGGGTCATAAAACTAACAATAAACATATGCATGGAATTGCCTTTTATAAAAATGGAACTTATTTTAATGCAATACTTGAGCTTGTCTGCTTTTGCAGATTTCAGGTCTAGTATGTGATACAGCTGTCCTCATCTCTGTCTATATTAGTAAGTCTCACACTTTTTAATTTTTATATGGGTTAATATTGAGGAACCGAGCTCTCACAAATATGATGTTGAAAACTGTAACAAAATTTTCAGTGCACTTGTGGAGAGAGCTGGGTATTCGGCTTGATTAAATTCCTCAAGAATTATATCACAGAATTTAATTTTTAGAGTACGATTCGATCCGTTGACAAGGTAACTAACCGTTCTTCTTCTAACAAAAATCACAACTCGATGTATTAACTGTGCCAAATGGATTTTGTATCCAGTCATAATTGTGTGTATTTAAGGAAGGAAAGTAATTTGAAATCTTTTCTTCCAATATTGTTAATTGTTCTGTTTTAACGGAAATAATTCCGTTATTTTTTTTACATTTTCATTCAGAGTAGCCAATTACATTCAGACATCTTTCACTGGTGAAAAACTTGTAACCAGTTTGCAGAACATTGGTGTTCCAAGGAACACCAGATAAGAACCACTGCTATAAGGGAATAAAATGCATTAGCTGATTATTATTATAACTTAGAAATTAACAAGTTTCGACTAAGTAATTTGAATATGAATACTCTTGGTATATTTCTGATTTTTTTTTCTTTTACATGATTCTAGACTTTGCAGTTTAAATAAATTATAATACTGGAATAAATTCACATAGCCTGTGCAGCTAAGTGGATGTGGCGTTTGCACACCACAGCGCTTGACTGCACAAAGTAAAACTTACTTTCTCAAGTTGGTGACTAAGTAAAATTTTAAGCATTTTTTCGACTGGTTCCCGAGTTAGACGATCTCTGGCACGGGCAAGTGGGTTTTTTCTCCCATAAGCTCAAGAAAACCGTAGAATCCACACTATTTCAGACATTAAATGTATTGTGTTAGGGTTAGAGACCACGAGATGGTGGTACTTGTTGAACCGTCTCTCTTCACGGCGTGCTTCTTAATTAGTGATAGCCTTGGACCAGCTGTCTCTGATTGAGTACCAGTGGAGATTGAACTGCCCAGTCAGTCTGAAAAGTTAGGGCTAAAAACGGCCTAGCCCTATATGGGAATAAAAAGGTGTTAGCTGATTTTTTTAAATAATAAACTCACGTAAAATATTATTTTATAAGATAAATAGGAAGATCTGCTTTTATTTGGTTAGAAGAATTGCTCTGTTATAACGGAAATAATTCCTCGACATTTTCATTAACAGTAGCCAATTACACGCAGAACTGTGTCAAGTGACATCTTTCACCGGTGAAACACTTGTAACCAGTTTGCGGAACACAAGTTTTGGGCCAGCTGTCTCTGATTGAGTATCAGTGGAGACAGAAGTGTCCACTCAGTCTCAAATGTTAGATAGGACTAAAAATGGCCTAGCCTACTCCCTATATGGAAAAAAAAAGGCGTTAGCTGATTTTTTTTTTTAAATAATAAACTCACATAAAATGTTATTTTATTAAACAAATAGGAAGATCTCTTTTATTTGGTTAGAAGAACACAAGACTTATATTCAATACCTTCAGCCTAAACAGTCTAGACTTGAAGAGCATGCTGTCAATGCTAGCCATAGAGTACACTGGAATAAGACAACAGTCCTTCACAAAAGTCGGGTCCTTATGAAAGGCTTTATAAAGAAACGTGAAACTTTACATGACTCTTCTAACAAACATCTGATGGTTATGCCTATCCCCTTTGTGGTCGATACTACTTTTTAAATCAGCTAATATTTCTTAACTTTATTTTTGTTAATTATATATATGTGTGTGTGTGTGTGTATTTATTTATTTTTAATAAGTTAGGAAATTTAATAACCTTTTTTTTTAGTTATCTTTGTGTAGCTCAGTGGATGTGGCGTTTGCATACCACGGCGCTTGGCTGCGCGAATGAAAACTTGGTTTCGAGTCTAGTCGGCGACTAGAGAAAATTTTTCTAAGCCTTTTTTCGACCGGATCCCGAGTTAGTCGATCTCTGTATGGGCAAGCGGGTTTTTTCTCCCGGAAACTCGGTTTTTCGTCCCATAAACTCAAGAAATTCGACCGTAGAACCCACATTATTTCAGACATTAAATACGAGTGTTAGGGTCAGGGACCACGAGGTGGCGGCACCTGTAGAGCCATCTCTCTTCACTGCATGCCGCTTAATTAGTGATAGCCCTGGGCCGGCTATCTCATTGGGTACCAGTGGAGATTAAACTGCCCACTCAGTCTCCATAAAGTTAGATAGGGCTAAAAACGGCCTCGTAGGAAGAGTTTTAGTTTTGGGAAGAGATAGAAGTCAGAGGGTGCCAAATTTGGGGAACAGGGTAAATGTTCCAACAATATATAGTGCAGATCCTCTAATTTTCCCATTGCCAAAACACCTTTGTGAACAGGTGCATTGTCCTGATGAAAGATAATGTTTTTCTTCTGCAAACTGGGTCTTTTCTCACGAATATTTTCGTCTACTCTGGTTAAAAGATCGGAATAATATTCCCCGGTTATTGTTTTACCCTTTTCAAGATGATTAATAAACAAAATGCCTTTAGCATCCCAAAATACCGATGCCGTGACCTTTCCTGCTGATGGAATCCTCTTTGGCGCTGAACAACCAGCTTTCTCCACTGTTTTGACTGCTGTTTGGATTCTTGCATGTAATGGTGAATCCAAGTCTCATCAAAATCAGTTTTATTCTTGTTAAAACTCTCCAAGCACTGTTAAGAAATTTTCGTGCGAGTGTGTTTTTGATCTGCTGTGAGCAAGCGAGGCGCCATCTTGCGCAAAGCTTTTTAATTTGCAATTCTTCATGCAAAATATATCCTACACATTCTTTAGAAATGCCTATACTCTCAGCAATTTCAAGCATTTTGACTCCCCGGTCATCCGATACCATATCGTGCACTTGATCAATGATTTCTGGTGTTGTTACACTTTTTGGACGTCCTTCATATCGATCATCTTCAAGGCCAATACGGCCACGTTTAAACTCGGAAGCCCATTTGTTAATTGTTGAAGACGAAGGAGAAGAGTGCCCATAAACTTTTATGAACTTCGAATGAATTTCTTTTCGTGTTAAACCTTCTTTTACAAAGAATTTTATAACCGCACGATACTGAATTTTATCCATTTCAAGGGAGCAGACACTTTTGGTTCAGACAGCTGTAAAAACAAATTGCTTGATAGAACTTGCAATTTCACATGATGCTTATGACAGATGTACCAACTTAGAAAAAAAAATCTTCCCAATAGTGTTGCCATCTATGGTTGAGGTCGAGAACTTTTTAGACCACCCTCGTAAATGATTGGTGTTAGCGTATTTGTATTCAAAGATTGCCAGCTACTGTTTTTTTTTTCTGTTCCAAAAATTAACTAATGTTATGCGCCTTTTTGTACATATCAACACAGTACAGTGTTGTGTGATTTTACTATGTTATTATATTATAATAATATATAATATGCATGCATAAGCCTGTGTAGCTCAGTGGATGTGGCGTTTGCCAACCACGGCGCTTGGCCGCACGAAGGAAGACTTGGTTTCGAGTCTAGTCGGCAACTAGAGGAAATTTTTCTAAGCCTTTTTTCGACCGGTTCCTGAGTTAGTCGATCTCTGGCACGGGCAAGCAGGTTTTTCCTCCCGGAAACTCGGGTTTTTCGTCCTGTAAACTCAAGAAAATCGACCGTAGAACCCACATTATTTCAGACATTAAATATATTGTGTTAGGGTTAGGGACCACGAGATGGCGGCACATTTGAGCCGTCTCTCTTCACTGAGAACCGCTTAATTAGTGATAGCCTTGGGCCATCTATCTCTGATTGGTACCAGTGGAGATTGAACTGCCCACTCAGTCTCCAAAAGTTAGATAGGGCTAAATGGCCTCACCTACTCCCCGTATACGGGAATAAAAAGGCGTTAGCTAATTTTTTTTTTTTTTTAAATATGCATGCAAGAATTAACATAAACTGGGTTGATTGGCTGAAGGATTTTAATAATTGATACTAAGTAAAAAAACACCAACAAGTTTTGTCAACTTAGCTGTCTGGCTTCATCTGGGTAGTATCAATTATTAAAATCCTTCTGCCAATACAACCCAGTTTATGTTAATTCTTGCATTCATTAGATGGTCGAAAATAATATAGAAGCAATATAATATGCATATTAATAGGCCTGTGTAGCTCAGTGGAAGTGGTGTTTGCATCCTCTGCGATTGGTCGCTCGAAATTCGACTTAGGGTTCAAGTCTAGTCGTTGACTTGAGGAACTTTTTCTAATCCTTTCTTCGACTGGTTCCCTAGTTAGTCGATCTCTGGCACAGGCAATCAGGTTTTCTCTCCCGGAAACTTGGGTTTTTCTTCCCATAAACTCAAGAAAATCGACTGTAGTACCCACATTATTTCAGACAGTAACATATCTTGTTAGGGTTAGGTACCAAGAGATGGCAGCACCTGTTTTCCAGCCCCTTCATCAGTGGCTGCCTAATTAGTGATAGACACGGGCAGCTATCTTTGATTGGCTACCGGTGGGGATTAAACCACCCACTCAGTCTCCAAAAGCTAGACAGGGTATAAAGGCCTCGCCTACTCCCTATAAGGGAATGATTGACAGTTGAAACGATTTTTGATGAGATCGGATGTGTTATTTTAGACTTTGCCTGATTGAATTTCACATTGCACTGGTGCTAACACAGTTCGAAACCTACTGTCTCCCCCTCTGCATGAGGTCTGATGACATGTAGGCCCTACCTGTGACGAGGACAAGTGGTGGATGTAAGGTACTTAAGGGAGGTAGGTTTTCGCTCTGTGACCAAGAGATTTCTTGATACTCCTTTCCCCCATTATTAGGGCATTATAAACTGTAACATATATTGTTTTGCTGGTAGACACCCATGTGTGTGTGTCTACAGGATTTGCCAGTGGACCCTCCAAAGTCTACAGGATTATATATAGAAACTGGAATATTCTTTGACGATATACAGTGAACAATAATGGAAAACGTAAAAAACATTAAGGACGCCATTCAAAATTTAAACAAAGATCTGACACTCGACGTTCTTAAATTTACCTTAAAGAAATTTGAGGCAGAATATTCTGGCTGTCTGAATCTCTACACTCAGGTTAATGACATGCAAGAAGTTGATGTGGACACTGAAGGGGACCTCAGTCCCGAGGAAAACAAAACATCAACTTCTCCAGGGCAAGAAATACCGATGAGGGTGTAAAGATTCATCCTGCTACTGTTTCGCATTATCGTAAGATGATGAAAATGCTTGACAACTTCAAATTGCCCTTCCATACCTTCGCACTAGCAAGCGAGAAAAACCTTAAAGCGGTGCTTAGAGGGGTTGCTGAGGGCATCACAACCGATGACATCACTGCCGACCTCATCAGTCCAGGACTGACCACAATCAAATTGAGCAGGATGCTGAGATCTGATAAAAGGCCAATGCCGGTGGTGTTGGTCGAAATCAGCAACACACAGAAAAGGATATATGAAGTGACAGATATTTGCAGGCTCAAAATTACAACCGAGCCTCTAAGGAAGAAGGCATTGGGCAATGCCATAGATTCGGGCATGCCAAAAAGTTGTGTAGAGCAGCCTACACATGACGGAAATGTGGAGAGGGACATCAGACCAGCACCTGCACCATGCCAAGATCTATACCTACCTATTGTGCTAACTGTAGCGGACCACATCCCGCCAATTATAAGGGATGTCTTTTCCACCCAAAAAATTATGGATCAGAAAGAGTGAACTATACTCCTCCACGCAATGACACCATAAGCAAACAAGCAGGTCGCCCGCCTGTTCGAAATACTTCACCTTCAGCAGAGCAGGAAGGCAAGACCTTCATTCATGACCAAAACATATGCAGAAGTGGCACGATCTCAGATTCCTACATCTCATGAGCAAGCAAGCTCCAACTTAACATTAATTCTAACTGCTTCATGCAAGCCGCTCACCATCTTCCACAAAGAGATTCTATCAAGAAACCCAAACCATATTGGCAGCTGTTTACAATGTAAAACACCAAACTCACTCATGATAATTGCATGGAATGCTAATGGCCTGACAAATAAAATTTTGGAACTGCAAGAGTTTGCATACAGACATAATCCGGACATAATCTTGATCAGTGAATCACACTTCAGACCATCTAACATCCCAAGATTAAGAAGTCATATACTACATAGGACAAACAGACTTAACTCTAGTGGTGGTGGTGGCACAGCCATTTTTATTAAAAATCATTTAACCCATAATGTCTAAACCAACCCTCAAACTTTAAACCTTGAAGTGACAGTGTGGAGGTGTGCACAAACAACACAGGCAAACTTAAAATCTATGCAGCTTACAATCCTCCCAGCATTCCACTATTGACATCGGATTTAGACTCCATGCTCAGCTCCACGGATTCCATAATCATAGCAAGAGATCTCAACTCCAAACATACAGCTTGGTTCAGTTCATCAATCAACTCCAAAGGACATACTTTACATTACACGTCACTCAACTCTTCAACAGTAGCTGGACCTACCGAACCCATCCACTACAGCCCATCCGGAAGCTCGGATGTACTAGACATAGTCATCCTCAAAAACATCAGATATTGATGTCAGCTGGAAACATTAGAAGAGCTTATCTCAGATCATAATCCCATCCAGCTCAAGCTAGGAACCCAGGATCAACACTCTCCTCAACACTCTTTCATAGCATGGGATAAGCTCTCTAAAGTTCCAGAAGAGCACACCTGTCATTCACAAAAATAGAAGATATAGACATAGCTGAAAGCAACCTAACAAGACAAATTAACACAGCAATAGTATCAGTCACGCAAACCACTGTCTTCCGCTCGTCCAGTTGGATTCCAGAAGAGATCATATACTTGATCAGATCTACAAACAAAGCCAGAAAGCGATACCACAACAAGAGAGCCTCGCAGGAGAAAACGATCTTAAACAATTTGAATAGACAGGTTCGAGAAGCTCTTCATTCTGAAGGATTACATAGGGACTCGGAATGGGAATCTAAACTTACGGAAATCAATCCAGAAGATAACTCCATACGAAAATTTCTAAAAGCTCTACATACCAAAGGACATCCCCTTCCTCCTATGAACACTAAATGTAGAATTGCACACTCAGATGAAGGAAAAAGTAGAAGCCCTAATTGACAATCTGGAAAATCAATGCAGCCCATCTTATGAAAATTAAATATCAATCTCATTTATAAAGTTCATTGTCAGGTCAGAAAAGCCTTAAGACAGACTAAGGATAATTCACATCTCATCACCCCCACTACTCCAACAGAAATAATCAACATTATATCCCAAGTGAAGAATAAAAAGGTCCTAGTCCAACGGCATCACCAAAAAAAAAAAAAAATCTTCGGCTAACGCCTTTTTATTCCCGTATTAAAAGCGTAGACGAGGCCATTTAGCCCTATCTAATTTTTGGAGACTGAGTGGGCAGTTCAATCTCCACTGGTATCAATCAGAGATAGATGGCCCAAGGCTATTACTAATTAAGCGGTACACAGTGAAGAGAGACGGCTCAAATGTGCCGCCATCTCGAGGTCCCTAACCTTAACACAATATATTTAATGTCTGAAATAATGTGGGTTCTACGGTCGATTTTCTTGAGTTTACGGGACGAAAAACCTGCTTGCCCGTGCCAGAGATCGACTAACTCGGGAACCGGTAGAAAAAAGGCATAGAAAAATTTCCTCTAGTTGCCGATTAGACTCGAAACCAAGTCTTCCTTCGTGCGGCCAAGCGCCGTGGTGTGCAAACGCCACATCCACTGAGCTACACAGGCTCTGGAAGGCCATAGTTCATCTAGTTAATATAACCAATTCCATATTAAGTCTCCAGTACTTTCCCTCAGCTTGGAAAATTGCTGGCATCACCCCTCTGAAAAAGCCTGGTAATAACCCACAACTCCCACAAAGCTACAGGCTCATCAATCGTCTTTCCAGCCTCGGTAAAGTAACAGAAAAAGTCATCCTAACAAGACTACAACTAGCAGTAGACAAACATTAAATAATCCCAAATGAACAATTTGCAAGGCTCACAGCACAGTGCAACAAATTCACCGATTAACACAGGGGTAGGGAACCGGCGGCTCTTTGCTGAAAAAAGTGCGGCTCTTTTATAATGAATTAAAAGATACATAATTAATACAAACAACTAAATATTGTTTTTTGATACGGCCTGTTCGTGGCGCTAGATACTATTCATGTGACGTATGTTACGCATGCCTAAGGTAACAAGCGCCACGGCGAAAATTCGAACTAATTGATCAGCTGTCCTGTGAAACACCACGGTTTTTAGATACATACGGATTTTAACTGTCAAAATAAATATTCTGTTAGTTAACTTATTTATTGTGATACTAAACTGGTGTTTAATTTAGTGTCAGGCAATGTTATGCACAAATTAATTTTTATTATGTTATTATGTTGAATTTGTGTTTCTACTTGCATGTAAATTTGTGATGATAACCCTCCTAATATGAGTTCAAGAAAAAGAAAAATAATCGAAGAAAACAGAGGATTCAATAAAATGTGGATAGAGAAATTTGCATTTATAGAAGTAAATGGAAATCCGCAATGTTTAATTTGCCATCTACGACTTCAAAATAACAAATCAAGTAATGGCGAATGACATTTTCGAGGAAAACATTTAGTCTTCAGTAAAAAATATCCTGAGAAAAAGCTATTGAAGAATTACAAAAGAAAACATTGCTTCAGGAAAGAAATTTGTCAACTTGGACGAAATCTTCGTTGAATACTACTGAAGCATTTGTTTGTTTGTTTGTTTGTTTTTGTTATCCCTTGAAATAGCAAAAGCCGGAAAACCTTTTTCCGATGGTGAATTTCTAAAAAATTGCACGTATAATGTCTTGGAAATTCTATTTAAGGATATGAAAAATAAAGACGAGATACGTAAAAAAAAATTAAAGATTTGCCGCTTTGGTTAGAACTGTCAAGGAACGGATTGTGACATTTCTGCTGAAGTTTCAAATATGCAAATTATGGATATTAATTCTGCCGATTTTATATCTATTGCGGTTGATGAATCAATTGATATTTCCGATATGGCACAATGCTGCGTGATGGTTAAATATATCACATCTTCCAGTATTCGAGAAGAACTTCTTGATCTGCTAACACTTAAAGGACACACTACAGGTCAAGATATTTTAGAAAACCTTCTGACAAGTTTACAGAATAAAAATATAAATATCAATACTATAGTATGAATTGCGACCGATGGCTCCCCCTTCTATGATTGCGAAAAATAAGGGGTTTGTTAAATTATTCTCCACTCATATTCCGCATGGAGTTATTTCAATTCATTGCATTTGCATCAAGAAGCTTTAGTTGCAAATTCTTTGGGATTTTTACCACAACTAAAAAGAGTGATGGATATTCTTGTGCCAATGATCAATTTCATCCGATTTCAGTCGTTGGATCACAAACTTTTTGACACGTTTTTAGAGGAACTAGGTAGTCAACATAAAGATTTAATGATATTTACATCTGTACGATGGTTATCAAGAGGAAAAGCATTAAAACGTTTTTTTCAGTGCTTAAAAGAAGTAACAGTTTTCTTAACCACTACAAATTATAACGTAAATCATGTGGAATTTTTGCTTGATAAGACAGAACATTTTAATAAGTTAAATTTGAAGTTGCAAGGGAAGGGAAACACAGCCTTACAATTACTAGAGGAAGTCCTTCCTTTCGAACAGAAACTAAGAGTTTCTGTTCAAAAGTGTGTTTCGAAAGAAAACTAAGAAGTGTTTCTTAGAAACTAAGAGTGTTTTTCGAAGATATATATTTTGAAAATCTAAAAAAGTATAGATTGAATTTAAATCAAGAAAACGTTTATTGCAAAATATTCGCTGAAATGATTACTGTAATTTTAGATTCATTTACAAGCAGATTTCAGGATTTAAAAAAAAAAAAACATCAGGAGATGATGAAATTTATATTACATCCGTTAAATTGCAATTTAAAATTAATAGATATTGCAGAACTACGAATAGAGCTTCTGGAAATTTAGAATAAAAGCATCTGGGTAGCACAAATGGTAGCACAAATTGAAGAAAATGAGGAAAGTCTGGAAGAAATACCACAGGAAATTATATTTAAATATTGGAATTCTTTCCCAACTAATTATTCAAATGCCAGGCGACTTGCTTTTGGGGTTTTGACTCTTTTCGGTTCAACGTACAATTGCGAACAGTTTTTCTCTTCAATGAATTACATTAAAAATAAGTACAGGAACAAATTGATTGATGAAAGTTTGAAAGCAGAATTACTATTAAAGTGCACGACATACAATCCAGATTTAAGAAAATTGGCTGAGAAGATGCAAAATTAAAAGTCTCATTAGTGAATTTTAAATTAAAACAATCAAATATCTATTAAAATACATAATATTGTATTTTTGTTCGGACTAATTCATTTTGCAATACAAATTCTGACTTTTTTGCAATATTATACTTACTTAAACATATTTTGTGATTAAAAACTTAATGAAACTTAATGTTGTTTTATTTATTGAACATATAAAACATTTATATGCAAACATAAAAGTGTTATTTAATATCTGGAAGTACTGAACTAAAAACAAATGTACCTAAGTTTGAACTAACTGTAACTTTGAGTCACCAGGAAAAATCGAATTGAAGTTGTGGCTCCCAAAATTTTGTTTTAATTAATTTTTTTGGTGGAATGGCTCTTTGGTTCAAAAAGGTTCCCGACCCCTGCTCTATAGATTCTAATTATAGAAAGTAATTTCTAAGTGTAGGAAACATGACTTGGAAATAACTGGGAGTCCATAAACTTCCATAGACTTTTATTATATAACCTAGGTAGTCCCAAAGTTCGAGTGAAATACTGGCAACAGTTTTCGCCAATATTGTCCTTCGATTACTAGTTAATTAAAGAAAATGCAATTAATAATAGTCAAAACAGAGTATATCAAACTTTCTTTGAGTGCTTTAAGTTATATGCTAGAAATCGAACCAATAAGAATATCAGCAACTACGGCCTAGTGTTTCTTTGGTTATTCAACTGTCTCTCACTTATTTTTCACTGATCGTTTTGTTGTAGTAAGTTATTTTTTTCCTTTTTCTGCTGGATTGGACAGTATACCTCTCAAGAATTTGTTTTCATTCATATTTTATATTAGCTTAAGTAAACAATCAAAGTCTGCGCGAAGTTATCTTCATGACTACTAATGTGTCTAATGAGAATAGCTGACTTCACTTCGAAGTGGATCTCAATGGATCACATAATACAGATTACATTTCCTGTTCATAGGTCCAAAATCTGTTTCGAAACCGGCCGGGCAAGCATTTCGCACCATACCAGGTGGGTGGTGGATGGCGTTGATTCGTAGTAGAGGTAAGGTGTAGAGACAGTTGAAGATGTCCTCCCGCGATGAGTCTTCGGACTCCTTGGAGGTATCAGGAATAATAATAATAATAATAATACCTTCTAAAAGTGTGTTTTGCGTTATGAGTTGCTTGGAGCAACTTAATGAAGTTAACTGCGTTCGTTAGCACGGACAAAGAGGGATTAAAACAATAACATACAGTACTAGTATTTTTGTGAAATGTATAAACTATCAATGAGCAAAATGTAAACATCGCATGACAAAGGTAATCGGTGTGTATTGGGATTGTTGAATGACTTTTTTTTCATGGTCTTTGTTAATTTTTTTATAAGTTAGGTGCCTTAATGGAGAACAGAACAAATAAAATAAAGTACCTCAGACC
This sequence comes from Typopeltis vanoorti, assembly GCF_054136105.1. Lineage (NCBI taxonomy): Eukaryota > Metazoa > Arthropoda > Arachnida > Uropygi > Thelyphonidae > Typopeltis > Typopeltis vanoorti. Next base: position 83,701,515 of record NC_143568.1, read on the forward strand.
AGAGTTTAAGGAAAAAATATTCCCATACGTAACTTCATATGTATACATAAAGGTAACCAGTGGGTTGTTTTTGCGATTATTGATATGATATTAATACTAATTAAATGTTAAGTTAAGTATTAATAGACCTACCTCTAGTTAGAAGATGTCTAGGACCTTGAATTATTTTTTACATCACAGTTCCTATAAAACTTAGTGTTGAACACATGATGCTAATATGTTGTCCACAAATATGCTTGTTTAAGCACATTACTGAATGTAATTCGGTTGCCTGACAGGTTAGGACGGCATACATGGTCCAACTACAAATCCCATATCACTGTTTTGAGGTCAATAGCCTAACACAAGCCCACCTATTCTCTCACTGACCGTTGTATGCATAACAAAAGTGTTGTCGCGTGAATGGCAATGCGCACAGGTCATGCCTTTCTGACTACCAAAGGCTAACCCGCTTCTTTCCCTCCCTTCTTCCCCATTTTTATGTGTTGCGTGTCGTCAAGTAAAGAAATCTATTCAGAGCGCAAAAAAAGTTGGAATTGTCCGAAAAAGATTCATTTACTTGGTTGGCCATGTGAACATAATAAGTCATGTACATGAGGTCGGAACTCAGAGAAGATAAAGTTTTTATGCGAACTAATGTATTGTGTAAAACGTGCAGCTTTAGGTTGATATCATTTTCTTAATGATTGCTATTAGACGGAAGTCCGATTTTGTGGCTTTATTTTGCATCGTTTGCTTTTAACAAACAGCATTTTGCGTTTTGATTGTTTTATGAAATAAGAATTTATGGTTTATGTTGCGATAATTAATAAGTTCAATTTCTAAGTATGGATCATTTTTAATTGAGATCACTCTAGTGTGCGTGTATGGGGGTGGAGTGCACTGTGGCTTGATGCAAATAAGTAAATTTCGAATGATGTTGGGTTACAAAAATCAAAGCATTTTCTTGGAAAAATTTGGATCGTGTAAATGATACAAAGCAATTTCATATAATTAAATGTGTGCACTATTTTATAATTTCAAAGGCTGTGTTAGAAAATAGAAAATGATGCTAATATGTTGAAAATTTCTTTGAAAACATACTGCATTTTATTTATTTATTTATTATTTTTGTGACGTGATGAAGAGATGTAAGGGTGGGAGTTTCGAAGCTGTACAAATACTTCGTGTAATCGAAAGTGTACAAAGGTTCTGGGAAACAAAAATATCGTTAATCCTGAGCCAGAGTTTTTCAAATAATTCATACAGCGCCTTCCTCTGCAAAAGTATCTTCATTTATATGTCTTCTTCCTTAAAATTGTATAAACAAACTTATTATTACATTTCTAAAATACCATTCAATTTATTAATATATTATAAGAATTTAAAAGGTCTGCAATCTCGTGCTAACTTTCATGATCTACGCCGTGAAATAAAAAAGTTACCAGAAAGGCTCGATCTTAGTAATTGACCAGAAATACCGTATCTATGTACGGTATTTCGTTTCTGAATTAATTAACATTTAATACAGACGCACAGAATAGATCTTTTATAATTTTTTCGCTTTTTTTTTTTATTAAATAAATGTTGTAAAAATTGTATTTGTTCTCATATTATTATTGCGGTATTATTATATTAATTCATTATTATTATTATTATTAGCCTTCTACTATATAGGAGATTTACAGTATCAATGACAGAAATACCTTTATTTTTTAATGTTACTCTCATTCATGAAAGGTTGTAAACCTATAATACAGTGAATGGGCTGATTTATTGGAATATTATTATATATTAAGATGATAAGCCAATATCTTTGCATTAATTCATTATTATTAAGCCTTCTATCACACGAGATTTGTCCATATAGGGTGATAATTGCAGGTATACCACAAATTACTCTTTCAATGCAACTTGCATGTAAAACGACTGCGAAATATAGTTGAAATGATCTTTATGCTTGTAATCATATTTAGGAGCAAAAAATCTTTACAAAATTGCCTCGTTAGTTCCAATAGAGTAATAACGGGATATTACACTCCGATTGAAAGCACCTAAGTTCAATTTTTATTGTGGTGAGAATATTTAGATGGGCTTTTTTTCAATTGAAAGCCACTTGGCCGATCTCAGATGGAGATAGTAGGATTTTTTTATCCCAGAAACTCTGCTTTTCATCACAATAGCACAGCTGGGTAGCTACATTAAGGAAAGTTTACTGGGTAACAAAACGCCAAAATATTCTTATCTGCCTAGGAGGCAGGGCCGGTGCGAGATTATTTGGGGCCCCAGGGCAAAGAAAATTTAGGCGCCCCTATACACTGTCTCTATGCAGTGATTAGTGCGTCATATTTTCGATACCCAAATTCGATTAGTGCGCCTATATACATCTTAAATAAATAAATAAATGTTACAGATTTTAAAATTTTCTATGTATACATTTTTTTGGCCAACTATTTTAAAAAATCACTCACCAGAATGAAATAATTTAGTTACCGATTTAAAACATTTTACGAAGTTATTTTTAATGACATACTACACTACTTCCATGTACACTATGTGTACCAGGGTTTCCCAAACTGTGTTCCACAAGAAGTTCCTGGAATTTGTCATTTTAGTTTTCTAAGCATTTTTTTATGAATAAATATTTTAAATATTCTGAGGAGAATAATATTCGAGAATATGTCGAAAAGCTCAGACCCAGAACGCCTAATATTTGTGTATCGTTAATTTTTACACATCGAAACCTTTCAACATTTGGGAAAGGGAATACCGCTGTTTGTGATCGGTCATAAAAATTGCCTGCAAGCGGATTATAACAATCGGCGGCATCCTCTATTCTCAAAACTGAAGGAAATGACATCTGTGTAGCAAATGTCAGTGACCAAGTGTCATATTTTTAAACATGGAAATATTCATGAATTATCGTTAATTTTCACATATCGAAATCTTTCAACAATCGGGAAAGAGAATACCGCTGTTTATGGCCGATCATAAAAATTGCCTGCAAGCCGATTACAATAAATGGCGGAGTATAATGTTTTTCGTACAAAATTTAGCTCAATTCTTTGTTAAGAAGTAGAATAATAAAATTTATATTCTGAATATGTTTTATTGTCTTCCAGATTCATGATTTTCCTTTAACTAGGCCATGAGACATACCTTCATTCTTTTATTAAAAAAAATTAAGGTACAAAAAGAAATTTGAGAAATGAATTATACTTTTTCCCATAGATTATTATATTCGATTAGTGCGTTTTCGATTAATGCGCCTGTTTTAAAGAACGCATTAGGCGCACTAATCGAGGGATTGCTGTATATGTATTTTGTCATACTCACACAAGCACACGTACTCCTACACATATTGATATTTATAAAAATAATATCATTAAGAACATTTATATATAAAAGTTTATATGTATATTGGTTTTGATTAATACATTATATATATATATATATATATATATATATATATATATATATATATATATATATATATATATATATATAATGTATTAATCAAAACCAATACATTTGTATACATATATCATTACTTCTAATATCTGTATAGAAAGAAAATTAATCTTGAATACAAAAATTATGAAAAATTAATCTTTCGGGCTTTTGCTTTAGCAAAGTTTTGAATTAATTCACCTATATTGATTGTAGATGCAATTTCATGCTCTATAGATATCATTGCTAGACCAGTGAGTCGTTCCTGAGCCATCGTAGAGCTAGCGTAAGTTTTTGTAAGTTTTAATTTCGAGAAACTCCTTTCTGAACTTGCTACCGATACTGGCAATGTCGAAAAAAATTCTCAGAGCAATAAACACATTTGGAACACTATTTTCTAAATTATTTTTGCATATGTATGACAGGACAGCTAATGAGGAAGTATTTTCTGGAATTCCCCTTGCTATTATTTGTAATTCACTACATAAATCTGTTCCGTCAATACTCTAGAATTATCATGTGTTAAATAATTTTCCAATATCAAACATTTTTTAAGCAGTTCTGCTGAAGTAATTTTTTTGAAATTCACATATATTTAAAAGAAAACCAAACTTTTCGTTAATCGTAGACATGTGCTTGAATTTTTCATTAACAGATGCAATTGCGGTATGAATAATTGAAAAATAGAAATCTACCTTAAATTTTTGTTTAAAATCTGTTATGAATTCATCCTCTGCTTCATACACAATTGTGTCTTTTTTTTTTTTTCCCCTAAGTCTAACTGTTTCTTGTTCAAAATTAGGCGTTACACCTAAGATCTCAGCGGTTTTCTCCGCATCTGTTAACATCTTTTCAAATTCATCCTCATTCCGGATTTTCATTAAGAAATTCTTTGTATCATTAATACAATTTATGGCACCATTCATATCAGGACTTGTATTCTGAAGTTGTTTACTTGTAAAGTTTATTTCAAAAAAGTATATTATACCACATTACTAAGGATGCGATAAATTTGAACTTCTTTAAAGTTTTAAGAAGAGTACTTGCATCTAATTTCATGGCATTGCTACTTAATCCACATAAACTATCATCTTGAGATATTTCTTGCAGTGCTTCGCAAACTTCGGACAAATTATATCTTAGGGGTTTTAATGAGTCAATTCGACTCTTCCATCGTGTATCACAGACTGGTTTGAGTGTAAAATTACTTATGTGGTTTTTGAGGTATTTCCATCGACGAGTCGAACCGGAAAAAATATGTATATAGATGATGTACTGCGTCAAACAATGCTGTGGCATCTAAAGTATTAGCAGTGCAATTCACTACTAAATTTAATGAATGTGAACTACAGGGTACATACATTGCTCTCAGGTTAATATTTGAAATTCGTCGCTGCACACGTTTTATATCACCATATTACTGGCGTTATCGTATCCTTAACCTCATAAATCTTGTTTTGGTAATGAAAATTTGTCTAGAGTTCCTAGTATTTCATTTGATAAAAATTCTCCAGTGGTATTTTTTATTTCTATACATCCCAAAAAGTGTTCTTTTATAGAAACCGTGCTATTACTAGTGTCCATGAATCGAAGTACTATGGTCATTTGTTCCGTGTGACCAATGTCGGACGTACAGTCAATAATTATGGAATAATATTTTGCGGCAACAACAGATTCTAAAATTCTAAAATTTCGAATGTTTGGAATTTCCCTGGGGGCATATGTGTCAGTGGCTTCAGGTCGTGTGCTTTGGTTCGCGTATGGAATTGTGGATAGCAGAGGCACTTCTGACCAGATCAAGATCATAAGATAAGGAATCGTGACGTGATTGATATGAGACAATAAGTGATGTAATTGTTATTTGTAAATAAGTGATGTTATTGTTTTGAATGGAAAAGGAAGATATTAGTGGATAAGGATTCGTGTCGTGAGTGGGATACTATGAACAAAATAGGGGTTGGGTGAATGGGGGGAGCGATGTCAGTGTCTTGGATGTGTATTGTTATGAGTTGTAGATAAGTAAATAGTTTGCATATGGCATTATGGGTGATGGATAGTGATAAGATAAATTTCGGAGTGTTTGGAATTTCGCTTGGGGGGGGTCCCCTTCTGTCAGGGACATCACATGGTGTGTTTTGTTCGTGTGAGCATTGTGGGTGATATTTAGAGATAAGCAATCGTGACGTTATGTGCTTGGAAATTTCTGGGGAACATATGTCTCTCTGTGATATCACATGGTGTTTTGGTTTGACTATGGAATTGTGGGTGATGTTTTTGAGATACGATATCTTGGAATTTTCCCAAGGTGACACACATCCGTCATTGTCATCATGTTTTGTCTTTGGTTGTCTATAGATGACTGTATTAATTTTCCAATACATTTTGGGGTATTTCTTTTCTGTTAAAGAGTGGGAATTCTTGGAGTAGAGTCGAGCTGGCAGCAGTGATTAGGCTTTTCTGAATAATTTAATTATATGCTGGTGTCCCTCAAACACACACACATTACACATGAAAAGTCGCGAATGTATCCATGTTGATACTCTAATATGTACCTATGATTATTCTTATGAAAAAAAAAAAACTATTCAGTATTAGAATTACACTTACCAAAACATACGAGCAGTGATTATTGAAATTACAATTATGAATTGTTATGTTTAAGTTGGAAAAAAAATTAACTTACATTTCTTTCCAGAATGGGAACATCTTGGTACTATCTAGATTTTCTGAATATTCCAAATTGTTGATTTTTAACATATATTCACACCACAGAACACAAACAGAAGTCTGAAAATGCAGTTGACTTTTTCATTATAGGTTACTGGGGCTAACATATATTCACAGCACAAAAACACACAAAATAGGAGTTGAAAGATATTTCTGTAAATAACCATAAAAGCTAGTTGACTACTTAATTTAGATTACTACCCGATTGGTTCTCTGTATTAATTCCTTCCTACAGTTGCTCATGCTATGTTTTCCCAAGCTTGGTGGGAAAGTCTATGCACCATTTTCTTTAGGGTAAGTGTTATTTCCTGTTTCGAATTCCGAGTGCTGTTAGAGTATGGAATTCTGACAAGCAAAATGATTTTTTTTTCAAATTGATTGGTTATTTCCTCTATTTTACTTTTAAAATTCAGTTTAACTACATATTCTAACAGAATAACTGAACAAAATTAATAAATAAAAAAAAAATGTATGTGAATTTATTTTCCAACACTGTAAATTTCTCATTAAGTCTTATCTTAAAGATTTCTCTCTTATCTGATCGCTAATTTAGGGTGGAACTCTTGGTTCCTGTGGGAAATTATTGCTGTAGTAAATTAATGCTTACATTTTTTTTAAACCAATATGACTATTAATTTTACCTTTGATTCCTTGTGCTCATAACCTATTTCTGTAACTGGAATTTATTTATTTTTATCTATTTTTTCTTTAGTATTAGAAATTTTAAGTAAGGGATATGAGACAAACAAGGTTTTGAACTCTCTGAAGCATTTTCGTTTAAACTTCTTTTGCCAGCACAACAAATAAATAGTTATTTTTTATTATTTCAAATGAATATTAGCTCTGTAATATATACTTTGTTAATTTCTATGTTATCTTTTATTTGACTGTAATATTATTAACAAATTGTAACAGAAATTAAATAAAGTGAAAAAGACAGTATTTTTTTTTCTTATTCTTCTGATTTAGCATTTGCGCTGATGTTCATTGTGTATGATTTGCCACTGGTGCTTACGTGGAATTCATGTGATTTTTCTCCATGTGACATTTCAAAACAAGTTGAACTATGGTTTTTACATAGTTCAACTATGTAAAACTCATTTCCGTTAGTCCCAATTGACTGTTGTCCTCTCAGCCCGAAATTTATTTCACTGTAGGGATATTTATATATATATTTTAACACAATTATTATATTAGATATTCTTCCCGATACAAATAAATAATTATTTATTCTTATTTCAAATGAAAATTAGCTCAGAAAGAAAGAAAGAAAGAAAGAAAAATTGTAAAGAAAAAAAATGTTTACCCTCAAATAAATATTTATGATCACAATAAACAAGAAAATCATCAGCTTTTCAAAGTTTTGAAATTCATGCACATATTGTTTTCATCATTTGGTATCATTTAAATGAAGAACAGGTCTGATTATTAAGTTCGTTAATGTTTTTTGATTTTTCTCTTCCAATGGTGAGTATTTTTTTGATATATGCATGTTAATTCACCTGTTATCTGCATGCTATGATACATTGTTTTATTTTTTGTCACTTTTCAGGTGAAATATTCTCCACTAAAATTCTGCCTATTAATTTAATACCCACTTCCTTTTTCATCCAAGAGTTGATACAGTTTCACTGGGTGGATTTTCAAAAAAAAAAGTTTCTGGTTAGTTTGTGGCATCAAATTTCACAATTTGTATTAATTAAATCTGTATAACACATCAATGACACCCAATTTGTTCATTTAAATTTACGCATTTTATTTGAGTGAAATATTATTTACAAATTGTATTTACTGAATCTAACATACAGAAAATAAATAAAGTGAAAAATACAATCTATTTTTTTGTTCCTTAATCTTCTTATTGTTAAATTTGCACTGTTGTTCAAAGGTTGTTCCCATGCTTGTGGAATTGCCATCATGTGGTTTTTGACAATCTGACTCTCGTCTGAAAGTTAATTTTCATTTGGTGATCATTGGGAATTTATTACTGTAGTAAAATTAAGAGTTGCATATTTATTTTTTTGAAACCAATACATATATTTTTGAGCATTATTAAAACCACAGGATCTTTCATTATGTTTCCAAAAGCATTTAAAAGTACACGTTATTTTCACATTTTGGGCATCCAATTTCATTTAAATCAAGAACAGGCCTCCCTATTAACCTCATTAATGTTTTTGATTTTTCTCTTCCTTTGGCAAGATATTTGTATTTGTATGTTGATTCTATCATCCAATTTCTTAGTTTGTCCAGAGATAGTGAACCAATTTCCCACTTCAGCTGATGGTTATATTTCATTAACCAAGAATTCTGTTTTTTAACTCTTTCAGGTAATTCTTTCTAACTACAAGGTGATTTCGTTAATGCATATCTTACAATAATTCCATCAGAAATACAAATTTCTTTAGGAAATAAATTTGAAGTCTTATTCAAATGAAATTGACAATCAATTATTCCAATGATAACTGAAAATTCGTATTTTTCGCCAACTGTTGATTTTTCATATTCGTCTTCCTTCATTCTTCTTCTTAGATTACTTCATATGCACCACAATTAAATAGTTATTTATTATTATTATTATTATTATTTCACTGATTATTAGCTTTGATCTTATATGTTAACTTTCTGTTACAAAATTCTAAAAAATTAGAACTTTTCACAAAGAAACTTTCAAAGAATTTGTGGCTCACCCATTATTTTTACATTACAAAATACCACAACACAAAACAGCAGCTGCAGTGGATGAATGATTACCTTAGGTCCAAAGTCACTCGACTCTATGGTTTTTTCTTATAATACTGTTTACCTGTACCATGCGCTACCCTGATTGTTCCTTCAAAAATGAAACTTTTGTGCAAATGACTCAACAACATGTTTTTGCATGCTGTTGGATATACTGTTGTGTTTTTATCTTACTTTGTGCGGAGAAAGGTAAAATTTGTATTTGTGTTATCTGGAGAGTGCAAACATTTTTTCTATACCAAACTTTAAGAGTTTAAGTCACGTTTTTGGGTTAAATTATCTGCTGTCCCTCTGTAAAAACCACCAAATTCTAACAGTTCGGATTTTTGATTATGTGAATGAAATGTTTTCAGATAACTCAAACAATGTCAATAGGTAGTATTAGACAATTTCTAAAATAATCAATTACATGGATATTAGTTTTCATCACTTTTCCCCCCATTGCTGGCATTACTTTCACAGTAGTGATTTTTTTAAATAATTAAACAGAATTGCATTAAGGTATAAAGTTGTGGATTTAAATATCAAGTTCTAATCAGAATAACTGAGTAAAAAAAATTCACTGTGGAAAAACACACAAAAGCACACATCTTTGTTCATTTAAGTTTACAAATACATATTTTATTTTGCTGAAATACTATTTACAAGTATATTCATAGAGAAAAAATCGAAACATGTAATTACCTAAAAATATTTCACAATACTTAGTTTAGACTCTTAACATTTTCCAGAGAGCTCAATGAATAAAATTTTTGTTACTCACTGTTTCTTGGTTACATTACATCAAAATAGCTGATCATGCAAGAGTTTTTAAAAGAGATACCATGGTAAGCACAGCTCCATACATTTGATATTGTGTCAATCTGGAAATGACACTATGCCTCCCTATACATTCTGTGCAGGACTAGCTTTCTCCATAAAGGGGCCTGGGTGCAAGAAACCTTTTGGGGCCCTAAAATATTTTTCAAAGGTAAAAATTAAAGGATTGGAAATAAACGTATTGTAAAACCACTTACCTGCAAATGATTTTGGCACAGAAAAAGAAAAAAAAAACACATTAGAAATATATGTTTCTGCAAATGTGTACTGACTAACACTGTGCTATCACTGCTTGTTTCATTTAGCAATTTTTCGAAGTAATTGATCCATACTTCAAGGATATCTTTTTCTCCCATTTCCATGTCACCTTTATCATCTCTAACTCCTTTTACAGCACTCTTTCCTTCATTTCTAAGCTTCTTCAACAACCTCCAGAATATCTTACCATCTTCTTCATATTTATTTTCAATGTTCTTGCCAAAGTCCTTGCATGACTTTTGTTCAGCTAATTTTACAGTGTTTAGCTATCTTACATTTGTCTCTGTATTCTATAAGAGCACAAGCTGACTTATTTGCTAGGAACTTCTTTTGATATGCTTTCTTCTTTTCCTTCACTGCCTCTTTAACTTCCTGTGTCCACCATGGAGTTCTGATTTTTTTATCCTTGCATACAACCCCAACACATGCCTCTCTGGCTGAATCAATCAGGGTTTTCTTCAAGGCTTGCCACTGAATCTCCAAGGTTTGGTTGCTGTTCTCAAACTCTCATTTTTTCTTCAATAATCTTTCTGTATTTTAGTCTACAGTTCACATCTGAGAGCTGCTCAACTTTTAATCGCTTTAAAACTTTCTTACATGTTATTCTTTTCAATATGAAATTCAATTTTATCCTGCTCAAGACTAAATAGTAATCACTTCCAATTTCAAATCCTCTGTACACTCTGGTCTCCTGCACCAGGGAGAAGACATCACTATCAATAATAACATAGTCAATGAGACTTTCTTATTCCTTGCCTCTTCTCTCCAAGTGAATTTGTGGACATTTTTATGTTGGAACATGGTGTTAGTAATAACCAGTCCATGTCCTGAGCAGAAATCCAACAGGTATTTGCCACTATTATTAGCTTTGCTCTTTTCTCCAAATTTTCCCAAAATATTTTTGTATGTCTGACAGTCATTTCCTACTCTGCTAATTAGATCCCCCAACAAGGACCAACAGTTGCTTTTTCTAAAGCATAAAAAAATTCCTCCACTTCTACCTTAGTAGAACCCTCTGTGGCACCATAGGCACAAATAAGTCTCATTGTTCAATTCCCCATTCTGATATTAGCCCACATCACTCTACTTGAGACTGCCTGCTATTCAAGAAGATTAGCCTCGTATTTTGTGTTGAATACTATGGCTACGCCTTCTTTTCCTTGATTGTCATTGCCTGAATATAACATTTATTGCTCAGAAAGATCTCACCAGTTTTGGTCTTTTTTGTTTCAGTCACCCCTATTATGTTGATCTTGTACTTATCTAATTCCTCAGCTAGTTCTATTTCTTTGCCATTCAGGCTTCTTTTGTTGATAGTACTAACCTTTAACTCTAGTGATGTTAAGTTGGAGTGCGTTTTCAGATTTGTTCCAGTAGCTGACTTTTCGCTGTTCAGCCTGGTTCCCTGGCGAAAACAATGGGGGCCTTGTTTAACCAGGCGATGCCCCAGCCAGCATGAAATTTTATCATGTTGTACCATCATTTTGGATATTGGTTTAAGCCAATAAGAATACAATTTGGTCAGCAAAATCCCAATTTGCCAGCTCATCCTCATTCGTTCAGTATCCAGGTAGATAACTTGGGTGTACCACGAGAAGGTGATGATTGGACATTAGGTCAGAAGCCATGGTCGGTTCTCCACATTCCTTTAAAGGCTATGTGGAGGTCTCCTCTCAGTTATACAGCTTTGACTCTTAAGCACCCCTGTATTCATTCCACTTCACCTTTTTCTTTTGAATGTCTTGAATAATTAGATTACACATGTGCATTTCACTTCTACTCTATTAATTCTTTGAACTCTAGGGACACATTCTGATATCGCATCATTTAAGTGTTTTTTTAAACACTTCCCACACTATCGATATCCTTCCCATCTAATAACTGGCACCATGGTATAGAACCCAGCATACCCTTCAGATGGTCATTATTTCTTGCTTTGTAGTTCAGCTTTTTTGAATGGAATATTCATAAACTTAGTCAAGTGACACAGCCTGATCACTGTCACCAACTGAAGGCAGAATAGTTACATCTCGAACTGAAACACCCTCTGACACTATAATCAAATCTAACACTTTTTGACGTCGTTCTTCCTGTCACATGCTGTATGAGGAAGTTGTCTTGCAAGAGCACAATAAATTCAATATTATTCTTCTCATGAGATTTTACTGCTACCCAATCAGAGTCGATGCTCTGACAGTAAAGAAAAAACACGATTGTTATCCGATGCCTATACAATCAACAGCTACATGCTGGCTTAGGCGTTGCCCAGATAAACAAGGCCCGCGATACCAATCGAGCGATCGGGGTTGAATCGAAAATTGGGATACCGAAAGGAAACAGAAACTGAAACTAACAGAACTGTTATCAGTAGGAATGGAATATGCGGACACTCTGGATGTCAGGAAAATTAGAACTTCGTGAGGAAATGAAGAGATATCGGTGGTATATACTAGGATTGGCAGAGATGAGATGGACATCATCTGGAGAGATCAGTGGATGCGAAGTAATATGGTCAGGACATGACACCATGAATGAAGCAGGAGTTGGCTTCCTTCTTAGCAAAAGAGCTCGAGAGGCACTGCTGTTAGGCTACAAACCAGTTAATGAACGAATCATAGTAGCAAGATAGGGGTGTGCAGCAGCTAGGTTCTCATTCCTGCACCCTGTTAGTACCCATTAGGGGAAGCTAAAGCTGCTATTAACCAAACGCAAGTGATCGAACTAAAATGTTCCCAAATTTCTGCCCTAAAGGATCCTACCTAGGGCCAAGCCTAAAAATGATATCATTTAATATTGAAGGTTTCTCCAGTGTCAAGCAAGATCTCATTGTAAATATTTGCAGAGATAATAATTGTAATGTGCTCTTCCTGCAAGAAACTCAGAGAAGGTGCTGCAAGACTTTACATCCATGGAATGAAACTCATCAATATGGCATTGCATATTGATGATAAATATGGCAGTGCAATATTTACAAAAGAGAACTTGATCCCATCGTCCATTGACTCAACGAACAACAGAAACATTGAGATTATTACGATCACATTTAAAAATATCTCAATCACCTCAGTCTATAAACTGCCAGAAGCTTTCACCTTCCCTAACATCCTCCTCAATAATAATGCATGCATGACTAATGTTGTATTAGGTGACTTTAACAGCCATAGTGTTAACTGGGGTTACACAAAGTCCAACGAAAATGGAGAACTTGTTGAAAAATGGGCTGAAAACATTTCTCTAAACCTGATACATAATCCAAAACTCCCTGCATCTTTCAACAGTGGCAGATGGAAGCGAGGCAATAACCCTGACCTCATATTTGTTAGCTCAAAAATATCCAACATCCGTGTTAAAAAGGTTTTAAATCCGATTCTACATACTCAACATAGACCTATAATGCTTCAATTCAACCCAGCAATTATGCCTAACACCGTCCTTTACAGACGATTTAATTTCGAAAAAAGCTAATTGGAAGGGCTTCATGGAAGATTTTGACCGCTCCATAGAAGAAGTCCTCCAAACCCTCAAGAGTATCCAGAATTCATAAAAATACTGAGGAAAATCTCCACCAAACACATCCCCCGAGGATGCCGCACAAACTGCATTCCAGGCCTTTCCAGTGACAAGTCCAGTATGCTGATTACTTACAACTTTACAACACCAACCCCTTCTTAGAAGACTATCCAAGCAGGAGAAAAATTATGCTCCAAGATGGCAGAGGAAAGGCATTCATAATGGAAAAAAGAAATAGAAGCCCTTGATATGACCCATAGTAGTAGAAAGGCATGGAACTTTATCAACAGAATTAGGAAGGGTTTCACTAAGCCATATGAGCATCTGCAGGCAACAGCTAATCAAACTGCTCACCAGCTGCTGCTGAATGGAAAATTCACTAAAAAACACAAAAAATAAGATACTTAGAACCCCAAGTGAGGAACAAAATATGATTAACTCAGATTTCACCATCACTGACCTCAACACTGCCATAAACCTATTAAAACCTAGAAAATCTACAGGCCTTGATGATGTCTGTAATGAACAGATTAAACATTTTGGAACCAGGACTAAAGAGTGATTATTAAACCTATACAACACTTGCCTCAGAACCCTAAGGATACCAACTATCTGGAGGCATGCCAAAGTGGTGGCCTTTCTGAAACCAGGGAAAACCCCAACCGAAGCAAAAAATTAGACCTATATCACTACTCAGCAACCTCCTTAAACTCTATGAACAATTAATTTTGAATAGGCTACAACCCCTAATCGAACCCCATCTTATTGCTGAGCAGGCTGGCTTTAGACCAGGCAAATCCTGCACATCACAAATTCTCAACCTCACTCAATATATAGAAAATGGTTATGAGCAAAAACTAGCCACAGGAGTAGTCTTTGTAGACCTAACTGCAGCATATGATACTATAAACCATCTCACACTCAGAAATAAAATATACAGAATAGCTAGAGACTATCGCCTTGTCCTCCTGATCCAATCACTCTTGGAAAACAGACGCTTTTACGTGGACCTTGGGGATAGGAAGAGCCGCTGGCACCACCAAAAAAATGGCCTCCCCCAGGGAAGTGTGTTATCACCATTATCTCCCCATCTTTCTAGGAACTAGAAATTTTATCTATGCTGATGACCTTGCCATAGCTACTCAGTCAGAAAATTTCAAGTCCATTGAAACTACTCTATCACTTGCCTTAAATAGTCTAACCACATACTATACCAGCAATCAACTAAAACCAAACCCCTTGAAAATCCAGACTGGCCTTTTCCACCTTAACAATAAGGAAGCCAACAAGAAGCTACAGATTTCTTGGGAAGGCTCTAACATAGAACATTCCTGGAAACCAATCTATCTTGGGGTGACTCTCGATCGCACCCTCTCATATAAAACCCACTTAGAAAAAACAAAGGCAAAAGTGAATGCAAGAAACAACATACTAAGAAAGCTTACCTCCTCCAAATAGGGTGCAGACCCTAGCACACTGAGATCTTTTGCCTTGGCCCTTTGCTATTCTTCTGCTGAATATGCCTTCCCAGTATGGTCCAGATCCTGCCATGCTGAAAAACTTGATCCAGCATTGAATGAAAGCTGCCGCTTAATTACAGGATGCCTGGAACCAACACCACTAAAAGACCTATATACTTTGGCTGATATTGTACCCCCTTCAATTCGAAGATCTGCATTCTCAGCTGATGAAAGAAGCAGACAAATGAATGATGAACGCACCCACTGTTCGGTCAGACCGCAGTGCCCCAAAGACTAAGATCCCGACATAGCTTCCTGACAACTGTTGAACTACCTAAAAACCTCCCAGAGACAAGACTTCAACAATGGCTTGCACTATATATCCTGAAAATAATACTAGTATTCCAACAGCCGAACATCTTCCACATGGTGCCCACTTGGACTGGAATACTTGGAAAAGCCTAAACAGACTCCGGACGACAGGACGCTGCAAACAAAACCTGATCAAATGGGGTTACCTCACTGGCCCAGACAACTGTGAGTGTGGGACAACCCAGTCCATGGAACACATTCTTTCTTGTCCCTTTCTTCCATTACCTTGTGCAAAACAGGACCTTATATCCTGCACAGAAAGAGCGTTGATTGTGCAAGATACTGGATTAACATCTAACCATGTTTATTGTATATAAGTTATGTATAGTTTCCTTTTTTCATATTTAATTATTATTCCCTGTATAATTCATCTACCAAATCTAAGCTGATCTCATTGTAATGTATCCTAATTTGTTGGTAAATCATGTTGTACCACTTACTTACTACTGTAGTACTTGTGTTTGGATACGAAATAATAGTAGCAAGATTTCAGGCAAAGCCATTCAACATATCAAGTCCAGATATATGCACCCACATCTGACAGCACAGATGAGGATATCGACTTATTCTACAAAGATCTGACAGAGACAATAGAAACAATACCAAAGCAAGATGTGCTAATTATTGAAGGAGATTGGAATGCCAAAGTTGGAATAGATAATGATGGTTGGGAAAGAGTCATGGGAAAATATGGTTTCGGAGAAAGAAATGAATGAGGTGAAAAATTGTTAGAATTTGCTGTGGACCACGAGATGATGATCTGTAACACAAGATTCCAACAAAAGGAGTGTAGAAGAAAATCATATGATTGAGATGATTATGATTAAAAGAAGATGGATAACATCAGTACAGCAATGTCGAACTTTTCAAGGAGCGGATATGGACTCAGACCATAGTTTAGTGATTGCAAACATCAAGTTGAAATTAAAAAAGAAATATAAACCCCAATATCAGAATAGAAGAGATACAGCATGAATAAGTGAAGCAGAAATAGGAAGAAGGTACAGAACAGCGTTAGAAGAGAAACTTAAAAGTGTGGAGAAAGAAAAAAACTCTAATTTAAGAGTGAAAAGAGTAATGAAGGCGATAGAAGATGCAGTTGAAGAAACAGTACCAGAAGAAGAGAAGACCAAGAAGAAATGGATTACACAAGAAACACTGAAGTTAGTACAGGAGAAAAGAATGCTGAAGATAAGAAGGGATACATCAGAACAAATAGAAGAGCAATATAGAAGAAAGTGTAATGAGGTGAAAAAAAGCAGTCAGAATGGATAAGATGAAATGGTTAGAAGCCCAATGCAACAATATAGAACAGTACTATGGAGAGCATAAAACAAGGGAGGTATGCAAAATGATCAGAACCATTAATAGAAAGTGGCAACCAAAACAGACCACAATTAAAGATGAAAAAGATATAACTCACTACAGTATCTTGTTCACTGCTGATGAATAAAGAAAAAATTGTACAGCAGTGAACAAAATACTGTAGTGAGTTATATGAAGAAAAACTAGATTCAGATAGCGTTGGGAAACTGACTGAAGAATTGAAGCAGATATCACCACCAGGTAATGAGCATGATATGGACATTTTAAGAGGAGAGGTAGAAAAAGCAATATAGGACGGCTAAAACACAACAAGAGTCCTGGTAACGATAACATTACTGGAGAAATTATTAAATACGGTGGTGAAAGTATGGTTACAGAAATGCACCAACTATGTAATATGGTATGGAAAGAAGGGAAAATGCCAGAGGAATGGGTGAAATCAATATTAGTAACATTATACAAGAAAGGATATAAGCTAGAATGTAAAAATTATAGAACAATTGCCTTGATAAGTCACCTTGGTAAAGTGATGATGATCATATTGACAGAAAGACTGAGAACACAATTGGAAGAATACCTTGCAGACGAGCAAGCAGGATTTACGAAGGATAGAACTACAATTCAACAGATTTTGACAATGAGGTTAATAGCAGAGAAAACTAGGAGAAAAAACAAAACCATATATACTTGTTTTGTTGATTTTCAGAAAGCATTTGACAGTATTGACCATAAAGTGACATTAGCAGTCCTGGAATCCTATGGAATTGATAAAAAAACTAACAGCTATATTAAAAGATGTTTATCAGAATGCGGTTGGCAGCAGTTAGAATAGGTGATGATTTGGGGAAATGGTTTAAAACAAGCAGAAGTACTAGACAGGGAGACCCAATATCACCAAGCATTTTCATCGCACATTTAGAAAGAGCAATGGACAAATTGAAGGAAGATGCCAAAGGAATATCTGTACACTGAATGAGAATTAACAATCTGAGATTTGCAGATGACATTGTTATTATTGAAGAAGACGAAAGAGAACTACAAAAAACACTGAAACTGTTAAATGAGGAACGGAAGATATTTGGACTTGTTATGAACTTGGAAAAAACAAAGACAATGGTATTTGGTGAGAAGAACATGAAACAAAAGATACAAGTGGATGGAACTGATATCGAAAATGTAGAACAATTCACATATTTGGGAAGTAAACTGACATATGACTTGGACTGTAAAAAAGAAATAAAGATCAGGATTGCAAAGGGAAGAACAAATCTGAAGGCCATGGATAACATCTGGAAAAGGAAAGTGATCAGTCTGCAAACAAAACTAAGAGTACTGGAAACATGCATCTTCAGCGGTGTACTGTATGGATCTGAAACGTGGATAATAAATAAGGAATCAAGAAAAAGAATTTTGGCATTTGAAAGAACTTGTTACAGGAAGAATCTAAGAATAGGATGGGTACAGAAAATCACCAATGAAGAGCTCTATCAGAAGATACAACCAAAACAGAATCTAATGCAGATTATAAATCGGAAGCTGCAATTATTTGGACACATCTGTAGAATGAGTGAGGACCGAAAGATAAAGACATTTATGTTTGGTATTTTGGATGGTTTAAACAGAAGAGGTAGACCATGCAGAGAATGGATAGATGATATAAAAGACTGGTGTGGAATGGGTGTACAAAAACTGCGATACTGTGCACTGGACAAAGAAAAGTGGAAGAAGATAGCGAATCAGGCATCTGACATCAACGGGCAGTGAGCCCATGGTTTGTGATGATGAATCAGTATTTCAATAATTAAAGTCTTCCATTATAATTACTCTTTTTTGCACCCATCATCTGTTTGCTGATGCATTTCTGCATCATGCAACCGATCAACCAGCTTTGTAACAACACCCCAATGGTCTTTTATCAATCATCTTTTTTTTTCAAATATTTTATTTAAAAGAACAATATATGAATGCAAACTCAAAAGAGTTTATTAATAAGGTATACAACCAAGCAGTGATTTTAAACTTACAGATCATCTTCAGTGGAACTAAAGATTATAAAAAATAAAAATTAGAATAGCAATGAATTTCAAGAGATATGAGCTGCATGTTTGAAGTGGTATGATTTAGTATAATATAAGGCTGATACAAACATACAATTTCTGTCCTGGCTCTTAGGTTGTCTTAATGACTATCCTGAATGCGTGTGTATGTGTATATATATATATATATCAAAATTTCTTGGCAAAACATACAGATATCATAGTTCTGACATTGTTTTTATTTACTAATGTGCAATGGCTGAAACCCTTCAACTGTTGTCTGAAACATTTATTCCAAATATAGTCAAATTGATCGATTTCCTCATGAACAATGGGGAAACCTGAAGATGATGTACCTTAATTCCTTATCAAAATCAACAACCTATATCCTCATATCAAATTCAGCACAGATAAAAAGGAATAAAAAATTAGTGTTCCTGCACACCCTCCTCTCTTACTCTTTGTGTGATATATTGACAACTTCAGTATATCAAAAATCTGCCTTCAGATATGTAACATGACTACACATGATCTGTCTTAAAAAATATGTATCAAAATGCTTCTTAATACAACACACATCTGCTTCAAACCCATGACCTAAAACTAGAACTCAATGGCACTATTCAAGGAATCATATAGGAATGGCTTCAGCCCAAAGAAAATTAAGTGCATCATTAATACATACAAGCCAGTTTTAAGAACTCCAATCCCATAGTGCTGGAATCTTTGAATGAATTTCAAGGTAAAAAAAAAAAGTAATAATTTGTGCCTATTTTCTTTCTTGTCAATAAATTCACCTTGATGCTACCTTCCACCAAGGATAATCAACCTCCTTTTTTGCTGCGCCCAGGTGTTTACCAGGTTCCTCGTGATTGTTTACTGTCATATTTTGGACAAACAGTCTTCAATTAAGAAGAGGCCTCAAGAACATCAGTCCTATATTCTTTACAAGAAATTATAAACATATGGTCTAGCACAGCTTGGAGTCGTCACTGACTAGAGAATGTACTGATCAAAGATACATCTTTTAAAATGCCATTTTACATGTGAGCACCTATTCAAAGAGTGCCAAAGTGCTACCACATTGTCTTAATTTGAACTGGAATGACAATTTCCTTACCAAAAATTTGGAAAGTGATCCTTATGAAAAAATATATATATATATATATATATATATTTTTTTTTTTAAATCGGTGTTTGTATCAACTGTATATCTACTGTACTATACCATTCTCGAATACAACTCTTTTGAATTCCAGTGCTGTTATTCTGCTTTTTTGAATTGAAATTATGATGATAAATTTCAGATTGAAATATCTGATAATATAGTTTATTAATATTCATGCTTACATGTCCATATATTTTCTGTAATAAGTACCTCTAAAAACTAATCTATTCTGTTATTCGTTAGATATTTGAAGTGACTAAATCTTATACTAACATCTTTTAAAGTAATCTGATCAAGATGCATCAATCCCTCTTGTTCATTTGTGATATGCTAAAAACAATATTTAAGCTATTACTAATCATTTCTCATTCTGGTTAAATGCATACACCACTTTAAAATATGCTCTGCTTATACACATTTCAATGCTAATGTCAAATTCATAATGTAGCTGACTCTCACTAGCAAGTTCATAGAGACCACACTAATAGTTCATCATGGTTAGTTTCTATAGTGAATTTTCTTTTTGCACTGTGCCTAAGATTTTTTGATAGTTATAGTGAGTAAGGCGTGTTTTAATGGTGTTTGCTATAGTGAGATTCAACATTTATAATTTTTTTTTTTTTTTTCATATGTTCCTTCCCTAATTTCCTATCAGTTAGCTCTAGTCTTGGTCCAATCAGATCCATAAGTTTTAAATTAGCTTACCACTACTATGATTTGATTACTATCTTTCTACACACACACACACACACACACACACACACACACACACACACACACACACACACACACACACACACACACACACACACACACACACACACACACACACACACACACACACACACACACACACACACACTTTTTTTTTGGGGGGGGGGATAGGGATCTCTCATCACACTAGTTCTGCTAATTCTATTATCTCTTTACATATTTAATTCGCTCTTTTCACTAATTGTGTCTAATAACCAAAATGTATTATGTTATTATTGAAGATTTTCACACAAAATATTGTCACTCAATTTGATTAAGAATTTCTAATAGCTTTATTTAACTATCCAAATACTCATGGTAGATGAAGACCATCAACCACATTCAACTTTGCATTCATGTTATTTCAATAGTATTTCACTTTCAGTGGTGCACTTTGCATCCATTTTGCACAAAGGCTAAACACATTGTGATGGGTAGGGAGATTATTGCATGCTATAATCAAACTTATTGTGATTTAATAAATTGCTGTTTTATGCTATTTGGTATTTTTAGTAATAATCTGAAATATGGTACTTGATATAATTCCTTATTTATACAAAATATTAGTTCTAATCAACAGTCACAAAATATCAGTTCTGTAATCTTGAAAGTATATTTCTTAAAGACAAAGCATACTCTGAACATGTAAATTTCTACACTGTGTAAGTGATAAGAGGACTTGGATTAGTTTTTTTTTTTTTTTTAAGAAAACATGCACACATACATCTATACAAAAGTACCAGTAATCTTTATTTTTTTGAGAGAACATAAAAAATACAGTCAGCAAATCTTAATTGCTTTGAAGCAAATTGAACATTTGCATACACTTAAGTTCAAAAAAGCAATTCCACAGGCATTCCTCAAATAACAAAATATTCAGACCCCTTCTGAAATCAAATTTATTATGTCCATGTTTCTCATTAAATCAGCTGACGTGATTAATAAGTGACATCTAACATACATGTAAATTTTAAAGTAAATCATAACGTGATTATATAATCATAGACACCCGAATTTAAAGCAGAACTCTGGAACTGCCTCTGAAGAGTGAAATTTTTCATTTTCATGAGAACTTATTTTTCATTTTGGAGCTGTCGGCTGAGTCACTATTTGATTAGTTTCATGCTGTGGTTGTAATAATCTTGTTCGTTTTCGTGTGTAATGTTGCCAGTGTAGAAGCTGCTGATCATCAATAAATTTGGCACACTGAGCACTAGTTATTTCTCGCCTGAAGTGTTCATACTGTAACAATTCCAAGAAATATAAACACATTGGATACCTGAAATTAAATTACAAAAATTTAGGATATTAGCAATATAAATAAGATGTATCAGAATATATTGCCAAATGTTTCTGTGAAACATAATCACAACATTTATAACATGGAACATTTTAAACATATTCATCATCATCAAATCCCTGATAACACCTCAAGAGGTGTATAGGATACTATGATAGTACTACAAAAAAGCATTATTACCACCTTCCTACTGGCAATTTCCTCCAAATTAGTCTTATTTGCCAGAACTCCAATACTACATCAATCTACATAGATCTTGGTCTTCCTCTGGATCTCTTCCCTAGCATTCTGGCATCAAACACCTATTTGGAAAACTATTCTAAAGTAACTTTATGGCTTATACATGTAGCAAAAGACTATATAGAATTTTATTTCAAAACTCCAATATATTTCATCCAACATTACATAGACTTTGTCAGGGAGACAGAGTTAACTACATTCAAAAGATGAATCTGAATGAGTCATAATTCAATATTAGCTCATGTCTCAGTCACAGCTGAAGTACATGAACTGCAAAAAGTTGCTTAGCTTAAAAAAAAAAATTATATATAATATATATAATGATTAATTAATAGTGATCATTTCCCAAAACTTGGATATCAGCATGCAGTCTGATTGGTTCAGGTTTGAATAATTCTGTAATTTCACATGTTTCTAGGAAAAGATGATTGAATTTGAACTTTCTAGAATGAAGAAATTTAATGTCAATAGCATGCAAAGCAAGGACTTGTTGGATTCCAAAAATAATATAATCTTGATGTTCTTCAATTCCAATCAATGCAGAACAGCCAGTCTGTCCAAAATAACAAAGATAGCATGAACAGGGTACTTGATAAACACCTAGGTAAGGAAAGAGGTGGTAATGCATCCTTTGTGGATGGTAGAATGGAAGACAGTTTCTGAGCTGGTTCAAAGGAAGTGTATAGATTGAATTTTTGAAGAACCCTTGCTATTTGTTCCACATAAGATTTTAGTCTCCTGGAAGGACGATAATTATCAATAAACTTCTGAATAGTAGTTTTGTTGTGTCCATTATGTATTAGATTGTTTTTAATTTTATTCAGTTCATCTAACAATAGGGGATCAGAAGAGCAGAGCATATTAGCTCTATGTATAAGACCATTTGTTGTTGTGAATGGGAGGATGAGTGAATGTATCTGGTAGGTAAAGCTTGGCTTATGATAAACTGAAAATTCAACATGACCTATGGGATTTGGAATAATTAAGGTATCAAAAAGATAGTTGGTTACTGGATTCACATTCAATAGTGAACTTCACACGGGTGTGCAAGGAGTTTATTTTCTCTAGGAACTGTAATAATTCTGAATCAGATCGTGAATATATCACCAACAAAATGTAATGAGGCTGAGGAAATATAATATCAAAAAAGTTCGTTTTCTAGATGTTCCATAAAATAATCTGCTAAGGCTGGTGAGACAGGAGTCCCCATCACTGTTCTTTCCATTTGCTTGAAAAACTTATTATTCAAATTAAAATCACTTGCATTGATGGTGAATTTAAATATGGTCTACCATCCACAAAGGATGCATTACCACCTCTTTCATTACCTGGTGTCTACCAAGTACCCTGCTCATACCATTTTTGTTATTTTGGATATACTAGCTGTTCTGCATTGATTAGAATTGAAGAATATCAAGACTACATTAGATTTCTGGAATCTGACAAGTCTGGCCCTGCTTCGCATGCTATTGACACTAAGCAGAATTCTCTGGAATCAGACTAAACTTCATTCCAAATTCCATTCAAATTTCATTGTATTTTTCTAGAAACATGTGAAACGCTACGAAATCAGTCCAAACCTGAACTGATCAGACTGCATGCCAATATCCAAGTTTTGGGAAATGATCACTTAACTGTCCATAATTTTTTTTTAAAAAACCTATGCAACTTTTTACAATTGTTTTTGAACTTGAATAGTGTAGTATCATGTACTTCAGCTGCAACCAAGACATGAGCTAATATGTACATGAATTATGACTCATTATGGTGTTTCATCTTTTGAATGTTAACAGTCTGTCTCCCTGAAAAAGTCCACATAATGTTGGATGAGATATATTGGAGTTTTTAAATAAAATTCTATATAATTTTTTTTGCTACATGTGTAAGCCATAAGTTTACTTTATAATGTCAAGTACACATGTCCCATTAAACGTATTAATTTCTAACCTTTCTTCTCACATTCTTTTTAAGTGGCCTATAAAATCTGAGATTAGCTCTGCTCACACATTCCTAAATGCTAACAATTTCAAATTCCTGATTAATATCTTCATTTTATACAAAATTCTGCCAATGAAACAATCTACTCACCTCCCCAATTTTTCTGAGAACTCTCATATCTGTTGTCTCTGAGAGTTTTCAGAAAAATTGGGGAGGTGAATAGATGGTTTCATTGGCAGAATTTTGTATAAAATGAAGGTATTAATCAGGAATTTGAAATTGTCTTAGTATTCAACACTAAATACGAGGCTAATCTTCTTGAATGGCAGGCAGTCTCAAGTAGAGTGATGTGGGCAAATATGAGAATGGGAACTGGACAATGAGACTTATTTGTACCTATGGTCCCACAGAAGGGGACCATAGGTACAAATAGGTACAGATCTTCAAAACTTAAATACAGATCCCTGTTATATTCCCATCATCATCAAATTCTTGCCATGTTACCCTCAAGGGGTGTACAGGATATGATAGTACCACATGAAAAATTTACATCATTACTAACTTCTTATCTACAATTTTCCTCCCAAACAGTCTGTTACTCATCAAGACTCCAACATTAATAGATCTTATATTTCTATCGTCTAAGGCACTTTGTACAGTATCAATCCACCTATATCTTGGTCTTCCTCTGGGTCGTTTTCTTGTCAACCTGGCAGAGAACACTTGTTTTGCTAATCTTTCCTCGCCATACCACCTGAGATTAGCTCTGCTAATGTATTCCGGGATACTGACAATGTCAAGTTCTTTCCTAATATCCTCATTTTGAATATGATATTGCCATTGATGCCATCTGTTCACGCCCCTAATCTTTCTCAGGACTCTTATATCTGCAGTCTCTAGTCTTTGGTCAAGTGTTCTACTTCTGATCCAGCTCTCAGATCCATAAGTTAAAATTGGTTTGATCACTATCTTCTATACAGCTAATTTACTGTTCCGACTAATTTCTCTCTTATTCCATATGAATTTATTCAATTGACTTTCTACCATACCAGCTTTGTTGATTTTGTTGGCTATTTCCATATTTAAATTACCATCTACACTAAAAAGCATGCCTAAATAGCTGAAATGTTTTATTTGTTCCACACGTTCTCCGTTCACAACGCAGTTGACATTTTCAACGATTCTGCCTATTTTCATTGTCTTTGTCTTTTTATTGCTGACCTTCATACCATATCTATTACAACAGTTATTCAATTTAGTCAGGGAATTTTGCAGACTTGAAGCGGATTTCTTTATAAGTATAACATCGTCCGCATAAAGCAAAGAGCTGATCATTAACATATCCATTCTGATATCATGTTTAATATCGCTTTCAATCATAATGTGATCCATATAGATAATGAATAACAGAGGGGATAATGTATATCCTTGTTTCACACCAGATTTAACATTAAACCACCTTCCTGTACTTCCTTCAATTCTAACTGCTGACTTACAACTCAAATAAAAATTAAGTACTGGTTGATATAATGCCCCATTGACACCATAGAACTGTAGCGTATTGAATAGCTTCTCTCTTGGCACCTTGTCATATGCTTTTTCCAGATCTACAAAACTTAAATACAGATCTTTGTTATATTCCCATGACTTTTCTACTATTTGTGGTAAAGTGAATATCTGATCCTGACAGCGCCTATTTGGCCTGAATCCAGCTTGTTCTTCACCAAGCTTCTCTTCCACAATCCTTCTCAACCATTTCTCAAGTATACTGGCATGAATCTTACCAGAAATACTCAGTAGGCAAATACCTCTGTAATTCTCACAATCACTTTTATTTCTCTTTTTATATATGGGTACTACGAGAGCTCTACTCCAATCATCTGGAATTTGTCCATCTGTCCAGGCCCTCTGAACTATGCAGTGTAACCACTGTAAAACTTTTATACCACCATACTTAATCATTTCTGATCAAATATCTACTCCTGTTGCCTTTCCACATTTCAAGCCTTTGATGGCTTTTTCTACTTCAAGTATATATTCCTCACTGTATGCCAATCTTTATTGAAAAATTTATCAATTTTTCGAAGTAATTACTCCATACTTCATGGATATCTTCTTCTCCTGTTTTTCATGTCACCTTTATCATCTCTAACTCCTTGTACAGCACTCTTTCCTCCATTTCTAAGCTTCTTCAACAACCTCCAGAATATTTTGCCACCTTCTTGATATTTATTTTTTATGTTCTTGCCAAAGTCCTCCCATGACTTTTGTTTAGCTAATTTTACAGTGTATGGCTTTCTTACATTTGTCTCTGTATTCTCTAAGAGCAGAATCTGACTTATTTGCCAGGAACTTTTGATATGCTTTCTTCTTTTCCTTCACTGCCTCTTCAACTTCCTGTGTCCACCATGGAGTTCTGATTTTTCTATATTTGCAGACAACTTCACCATATGGCTCTCTAGCTGAATCAATCAGGGTTTTCTTGAAGGCTTGCCACTGAATCTCCAAGGTTTGATTCCTGTTCTCAAACTCTTTCATTTTTTCTTCAATAATCTTTCTGTGTTTTAGTCTACAGTTCACATCTGAGAGCTGCTCAACTTTTATTCGCTTTAAAACTTTCTTACATGTTATTCTTTTCAATATGAAATTCAGTTTTATCCTGCTTAAGACTAAATAGTGATCACTTCCAATTTCAAATCCTCTGTACACTCTGGTGTCCTGCACCAGAGAGAAAACATCACTATCAACAATAACATAGTCAATGAGACTTTTCTTATTCCTTGCCTCTTCTCTCCATGTGAATTTGTGCACATTTTTATGTTGGAACATGGTGTTAGTAATAACCAGTCCATGTTCTGAACAGAAATCCAACAGGTATTTGCCATTATTATTAGCTTTGCTCTTTTCTCCAAATTTTCCCAAAATATTTTTGTATGTCTGACAATCATTTACTACTCTGCTATTCAGATCCCCAACAAGGACTAACATTTCATTTTTCATTGTGTCAGTTGCTTTCTCTAAAGCATCAAAAAAATTCCTCCACTTCTACCTTAGTAGAACCTTCTGTGGGACCATAGGTACAAATAAGTCTCATTGTCCAGTTCCCATTCTCATATTTGCCCACATCACTCTACTTGAGACTGCCTGCCATTCAAGAAGATTAGCCTCGTATTTAGTGTTGAATACTAAGACTACTCCTTCTTTTCCTTGATTGTTATTGCCTGAATATAACATTTTGTATTTATTGCTCAGAAAGATCTCACCAGTTTTTGTTTTTTTTGTTTCAGTCAACCCCTATTATATTGATCTGGTACTTATCTAATTCCTCAGCTAGCTCCATTTCTTTGCTGTTCAGGCTTCTTATGTTGATAGTACCGATCTTTAACTCTGGTGATGTTGAGTTAGGGTGTGTTTTCAGATTTGTGCCAGTAGCAGACTTTTCGCTGTTCGCCCTGGTTCCCTGGCAAAAACAAAAATGGGCTTTGTTTAACCGGGCGATGCCCCAGTCGGCATGAAATTTTGTCATGTTGTACCATCATTTTGTATTTTAGTTTAAGCCAATAAGAATACAATTTGGTCGGCTAAATCCTAAATTGCCAGCCCGTCCTCGTTTGTTCAGTATCCAGGTAGATACTCAACTGGGTGCACCACGAGAAGGTGAAGATTGGACATTAGGTTAGAAGCCTTGGTCGGTTCTCCGCATTCCTTTAAAGGCAATGTGGAGGTCTCCTCTCAGTTATATAGCTTTGACCCTTAAGCACCCCTGTTATATTCCCATGACTAAATTATTTGTCTTAAAGTAAGGATCTGATCCTGACCACCATTTTGCCCGAACACAACTTAGAGTTCAATCTCTTCTCAAGTATGGTTGCAGAAATCTTAACTACAACACTTAGTAGGGAAATTCCTATAATTCTTGCATTGTTTTATTTCCCTTTTTATATACAAGTACTATGAGATCTGATTTCTACTACAATCATCTGGAATTCAGCCTTCTGAATTGTGTATACAGTGCAACAATTGAAAAACTTTTATACTTCCATGTTTGAGCATTTATGATAAAATACCATCTTACTCCAGTTGCCATTACACAGTTCAGGGATGGGTTCTTTTTAACCTGAAGTAATGATATGTAATCCTGATTGTATTCTGCTTGACCTATGACTTTTCTTCACTAGTTTCAGTTAGTAATCTTTCAAATTACTCTAGACATCTAAAATTTCTGTATCTTAGTTTTCATGTCACCTTTATCATCTTTGATTTTCCTTTTACAATGCTCTTCCCCAATTTCAATTTCTTTTTCATAGCCTTTAGAACATTCTGGCACCATCCTGATATTTGTCTTGCATATTCTTACCAGTCTTCTCATGGCTTTTTTTTTTTTTTTTTTTTTTTTTTTTTAAAAGCTGCTTTTACATATTGCTTTGCTTTCTCACATTTTTCTCAGAACATATGCTGACTTATTTGCCAGGAACTTTCGATATGCTTTTTCTTTTCCTGGAGGGAGCCTCTAACTTCATGAGTCCACCATGCAGCTCTGATTTTCCTATCCTTGCAGACAACTTTACATCTCTCACTCTCTCTCTCTCTCTCTAGATAAATCAATGTTTTCTTCAGGGTCTACCACTGAATCTCCAAGGTTTGGCTTTTAAAACAAGAGCAGCAATATCTTGCAGAAGAAATAATATTTCTTCTGCAATGATATACATACCTGAGTCATTTCACCTTCAAAACCTACTCAACTTTGATTCTTTTTAATACTTTTACATAGTTTTTATTAGTATTA